>NW_006921797.1:2726284-2734484 GCF_000298275.1 Orycteropus afer afer | reverse complement strand
TTTGGTGGTTGGGGCATAAATTTGAATAACAGTCATATTAACGGGTCTTCCTTGTAGGCGTATGGATATTATCCTATCACTGACAGCATTGTACTATTCTAGACATACATTTATACCATGAACTCTAAAGGATATCTAAAGGATATTCAGTGGGTTATGTTATCAATCTCTAATTTTTCTTCCACAGAAGATAACCCATCACTAGTGGTGCAGGAAGGAACTCTGGTGGTGCAGTGAGTAAGGTATTTGGCTGCTAAACAGAAGGTTAGCAGTTAAAACCCATCAGCTCCTCTAGAGAAGGAAGATGGGGCAATCTACTTCCATAAAGATTTACAGCCTTGGAAACCCAGTGGAGGTCACTATGAGTGAGAATCAATTCAATAGCAGCGGGTTTGATTTGGTTTTGAGTGGTGCAGGAGAATAGCTATTGTCCTCTGATACTTCCCAACGTGTTCTTTGTTCTAATTGTCAGCAACTATGTACATTCCTGACTTTGTATATTGTAAATAAAAATTCTTTGTCTTACTTGATTGCTTTTCATGTTTAAGAATCAAACTGTATCATTTTTTTAAAGATTTTCTTCCTTTGGATGCATTTCATACTTTTGGTGCTTTCAGTGCTTGGCTATTGGATGTAGCTACTTTCTGTCTCTCTAGACCAGTGGTCTTAACTCTGATTACTCACAAGGACTACCCAAATCAATTAAATATTAATATATGATGGTGAGACCTGAGATTTTATGTTTTTCAATGGGCAACCAGTGTTGACAACCACTGACTTTTTTTTTGCACAGTGCTAAGTGTTAAGGATACAGCCAAGAATAAGATGTTGTTTCTGGGCACATGAACATCACAATCCAGTGAGGCATTACATTCAAGGTGGAAAATGCTTTGATGGAGGTTTGTACACGTCATTGTGTGAGCACAGAGCAGGGAGTTTAAAAGAGTGTGTAGGGAGGGATAAGAGAAGCCTTCCTGGGAAGATAATGCTCAGCACATTGCTTTTTTTGTTTGTTTGATTGTTTATTTTATTTTATTTTACTTTATTTTAATTGTGATTTGGGTGGAAGTTTACAGAGCAAATTTGTTTTCCATTCAACAGTTCATCCGCATTTTGTTTCATGACATTAATTACAATTTCCACAATGTAACAGCTCTCTTCCCATTTCCTCCCTGAGGTTAAGCTTTTTGCTATGTCCTTCTTTTCTGTGCATTCCTGCCCTCTGAGCTTTCTCCCTGTTTAAATGCTGTCCTTTTGATCTTCCAAGGTTGATTGTTCTAAGGACTGTGCCTACCTGTTGTAATTGTTCACCTGTATGCCTGCCTATTGTTTGGCTGGAAGTTACTTCATGGGAGTGAGTTCTAATTCAGACATGAAGGAACATTAGAGACCATTGTCTTGGCAGTTTGACCAGTCTCTATCAGACCAGTAAGCCTGATCCTTTTTATGATTTTGAGTTTCATTCCATATTTTTCTCCCACTGTATGCAGGATCTCCAATTTTGATCCTTTTTCCAGTGTTTGGCAGTGGTAATCAGTCACCATCTAGTTCTTCTGGATTCAGGATCATGTGGGCTGAAGTTCTCAAGGTCCACTCATCCCTAGGACTAATTATTTCCATAAGTGTTTGATTTTCTTCACTCTTCTTTGCTCTGAATAGAGACTGAAAGTTGCATCTTAGATGGCTGCTCAGAAGCTTTTAAGACCCTCGTTACTACTCATGGAAATAGGATGTAGAACAATGTTTTTGTGTAGTATATTATGCCAATTGACCTTGAGGGTCCATCTTGAGTTAGTTTTTGTGTATGGTGTGAGATATGGATCTTATTACATTATTTTGCCAATGAATATCCAGTTTAACCAGCACCATTTGTTAAAGAGATCATCTCATTCCCATTTAACAGATTTTGGCCCTTTGTCAAAGATTAGCTGTCCATAGGTGGATGTATCTATTTCTGGGTTCTCAATTCTGTTCCACTGGTCTATGTCTCTGTCATTGTACTAATAGCAGGCTGTTTTGACTACTGAGGCTATACAGTAGGTTTTGAGATTGGGAAGTGTGAGACCTCCTACTTTGTTCTTCTTCTTCTTCAGTAGTACTTTGCTTATCTGAGGTCTCTTTCCTTTCCATATAAAATTAGTGGTTGTTTTTTCCACATCCTTAAAGAATGACACTCGCCATGTTTTTAAAGGTCAGAAAATGCAGATAAAGGAACAGCACATTCCAGACAGAGGGTTTACCAGAACAAAGATACAGCATGGTGAATTCTGAAAACTGGAAGATACTTCAAATTACTTGAAAATAGATGTCATGGTAGGGCTTGGTAGGACTAAAGCTAGAGAGTTAGTCCAGAGCCAGATTATGGAGAGTCTCATATATATATTAAAAAGCTTAAGTGATGGCGACACAAAGAATATTTGTAAGAAGTGATGAGGTCAATAGCCATAGGGGACATCAAGCTCAATTGGCATAACATACTACACAAAACATTGCTCCACCCCCTGCTTTGGTGAGTAGTGATTGGGATCTTAAAAGATTGCAAGCAGCCATTTAGATGCAATGATGGGTCTCTCCTCACCCAGAGCAAAGAAGAATGAAGAAAACCAAAGATTCATGGAAACAATTAGTCCAAGAGACTGGTACACCATGCGACCCAAAACCTATACAACTATGAGAACAGAAGAACTAGATGGTGCCCAGCTACCACTGTCACCCACTCGGAGGGGGATCTATGTAGGAGATCCTGGATAGAGAGGGAGAACAATGTGGAACAAAACTCAAAATCATTTGTAAAAAAAAAGTGGGGGACCATGTTTGCTGGTCTGATAGAGCCTGGTGGAACCACTGAGACTATGGCCCCTAGCTGCCCCTCAGATCTGGAATTGAACCCACTCCTGTGGCTTCCAGCGAAACAAAAGACAGGCATAAGAGCTGAACACTTACATTAGCTAGATACACTCCTTAGTCAGATCACTCATGGGAGAATAGAAGGGCTGTGTATGCACAGAGAGACAGCTCAGGGGGCAGGAGTGCATGGAGGGATGGACACATGGAATAGGTAATTATCAGGAGAAAATGGGAGGGGAGATGTTGCATTGTGGTAAATTATAATCAAAGTCATGAGACAAAGTGTATGTGAACTGCTGTATGGAAAGTGAATTTGCTCTGTAATTTTTTACCCAGATCACAATTAAAAAAAAAAAAAAGTGATGAGGTCAGATTTGTATTTAAATAGACAAGTAAACAACTTGAGGGCAGGAACTATATTTATCTTGCTCGTTACTATAGGCCCAAGTTTTAGCACAGTGCCTGTCACATTATTAGTGTTTGATATGGGCACATTGAATAATTGAATAGATGAGCAACTGACTAAAGGAAGCATTTACTTGGACAAGACTAGGTGCAGAGAGACCAGTTAGGTAGTGCTTATAGTAGTTTGGAAAACAGATGATAAAGGTTTCAACTACAACAAAGAAAGGTAAATTCTAGAGGAAAAAAGATACGCTAGCAATAATTATAGGGCAAAACCAGTGAGATATGGTGTCAGACTGGAACTAAATTTGAAAAAGAGGACAAAATCAAGACTGAATCATATTTTTCAGAACAAGTTATCGGGTTGTGGTAGTGTCATCAAACAGATAAAGAATACTAGGGAGGACAGATTTTAGATAGAAAGATGATTTATTCAGTTTTTGACAAGCTGGATTTGAGGCATCTTTGAGCATCCAAGTAGTGATGTCTATCAGATAATATAGACTTGAAACTTAGTGGAGAGATTCTGGCTCGAGATAGAAATATGATGAGTACAGGGGGAGAAAGGGAGAAGTTAATCAATAAATGGTAGTACTTGAAACCATGAAAAAGGATGGTGTATCTGAGGACAAGGAGAGAATTAAGAGGAACAACTCATCGCTCAAGCTTTGTTGATATTGATCAGTAGTGGCATTTTGTATTAACCTAACAATAGATAGTTCCGTGTAAGTATGGCAAGATTAGTAACTTCGCTGAAATGTTGTATACTACAGGGACAGACATCCAGCCTCAACTAACCTTATATTTTCAACACTTAGCATGGTATTTGGGACATAATGAGTGTCTTGGTGTTTTGGTTACCTAGTGCCACTCTGACAGGAATATATCACAAATGGGATGGTTTTAACAAATAGGAGTTTATTCTCTTACAGTTTTGGAGGCTTTAAGTCCAAGTTCCAAGTACCAGGCTCTCAGGGATGGGTGAAAGCCCCTCAACCTTGGGCTTCATCTCTGCCTCCTGTTCCCGGCCCACTGAAGCTGGAGGCTTTTCTTCACTCAGACAGCTGCTGGCTGCCGAGGCTGACAAGCCCAAGGTTGACAAGTAAAAAGGTATAGTCCCAGTGTTACCAAACAACATGGCAGGCCATTAATTCAAGTCCAGATGAAGTCCCAAGATTAGCGGGGCATGGCTGTTGAACAATGACTTGGCTACATGCAGGGTTCAAGCATGCTAAAAGGCATGCTAAAAGACCAGTCCCAAAGTTTCTCCTTATATATGAGAAGAAGACCACATCCCTAAAGCAGCTACTCAGCTGCTCATGGCAGATTCCACCATGCAGTTGATTTCCAGTCTCACCATGAGGAATAACTACCTCCAGCTGCCCAGCCACTAAACCAGGCCCAGCCAGTTGATAACAACCTTAACTATGACACTTGGTAAACATTTCTGAGTGAAAGAATGAATGGATGACCATACTTGTATAGTCAAATGCTCATTAGATATTGAGCATACTGAGGTCAGTTTGATAAAACTGCCTAAATTTCCATAAGAACTTCATGGTTCACAACATTGTATTCTTATGAACATTATTTCATTTTATTCTTATAATAGGCTTGTGACTGTGAAAATACATGAATCACATTACAGTGAGTGACAGTATATAAGGGGCACATAAGAGATAATGATTGATTCTCTCTAAAAGGGTCTGAGAAGGCTTCCTGTAGGAGTTGACTTATGAACTGGGTTTTGAAGGTGTAATAGGATTTTTCCAGATAGGCCTGAGAATGA
Organism: Orycteropus afer afer; assembly: GCF_000298275.1. NCBI lineage: Eukaryota > Metazoa > Chordata > Mammalia > Tubulidentata > Orycteropodidae > Orycteropus > Orycteropus afer. The sequence goes on along the minus strand of NW_006921797.1, from coordinate 2,729,443 downwards.
TAGATAGGCCAGGCAGAAGGACTGGCATATCAGCACAAAAGCAGATCAGGTGTCATTATTCCCATTTATTTAGGCCTTGACACCCAGTCAGTGAGTAACAGGTAGAGCTTGAATCCAATTCTGACTTTTAAGTTCTATGTTATTTCCACTACAATATATTTTCTCTAAACAATGTAGGGCTAAACAATCAATCAGTGTATCCTGAAAGACAGTAACTGGAAAACAGCCACAGTGTCCCTAAGAAATAACTCTCTAGGTTTTTAGAATGATATCTATAAAGAAAGAAATCTAAAGATAACTAGCAATCTGTGAAAATGAATCTGGGACACAAAAGGAAAAATGGATCCAGTATCAGAGCCAACTGAAAAAGAAAGGAAACCAAATACAGACAAGGTGCCCTGAATAAACATACTTATCATAAGAATTCTGACAACAACACAAGCACTTTCAGTCTCTAACTCTGGAACCTCCCTCGTCACCCCCCCAAAAACCCACTGCTTTTCAGGCAATACTGATAGCTACCCTGTAAGACAGTAGAACTGCCCCATAGGGTTTTCAAGGCTGTAAATCTTTATAGAAACAATCTGCCTCACATTTCTCCCACCAAGTGTGGCTGGTGGGTTGGAACCACTGACCTTTCGGTTAACAGCAGAGCTCTTAACCACTGCAGCACAAGGACTCCAGGATCTCACCCCAGAAGATTAAATTAGTCACCATGAAAATAGACTAAGTATGACTCCACTACAACAAAAAGATTAAAAAAAAAAAAAATTAAAGCCAGATAAAACCCCAAACCAAACCATCTGCTTTTGAGTTGATTCCAACTCATAGTGACCCCATAAGATAGAGTAGAACTGCCTCATGGGGTTTCCAAAACTTTATGAAAGCAGACTGCCTCATCTTTCTCCCACAGAGCTGTTGGTGGGTTCAAATGGCTGATCTTTTCATTACCAGACAAATGCTTTAACCACAGTGCCACCAAACCTCCTTAAAGCCAGATAAATATCTAATAAAAAATGAATATAAGAAGAGGAAGCAGAAAACCTAATGGGGGGGTGGGGAACCACCTTAGAATCCTCTCCCTCAAAATCAAAAGAAACAATTTGGGACAGATTTATATTAGTGGATGAATATAGCCACATAAGACTGCAGGTGAATGGGATAATGTTATTGGCTATGAGAAATGGAATTCATGTGTGCAAGTTGCTACAAAAGTTCCTGGTTCAGATGTTGGGTATTAAAATTAGGACCCTTTTGAGGCTTTTATAGGCCCCAAGACTACATCTCACATTATATCATCTCTTTTCCTACACATCCCATAGTAAGTATTATCTTTTTTTATAAAAAAATACTTTTATAATTTTGCTTATTAAATTACTTGGGTACAACAAACATTTAATTTATGATCTTCGATTATCCAGAAATCATGGTACATACTCAAGAATTCTTGGGAAGAAATTTAACTTATAAACTGTTTTCAAATACAATAAATTATTGTGAAAATGAATTAACTATTGATGAAGTTTATGTTACATTTTATCGACAGTTGGATGGTCATTATGAACCAAGGTCAATACACATCTATTGAATGGTCTTGTGCTTACTTACCAATCTAGAATGAAAAATTTCACTACAAAGGTGTACTGAAAAACATCTGAAACTATTCATTACAGATTAGTAAGTAAACACAAGTAAGCCTGTGCTTACCTTGCTTACTGGGTACTTAGTCCTTATCAAGGATTATAAATTTAAGAAGAGGCTTTGATTCTGTAGGAAAGTGCTATGGGGTTGGGAGAGAGACAGATGTAAGCCATAGCTAAAAGCAGAATCTTTGATATGGTGAAAAAATGTAAACTTGTTCAATACAGATAAGGGAGTAAGCACAAGTAAGCCTATGTTTACCTTCCATACTGGGTAATCCTACACTGGTCTAACCACAGCACCTCAGGGCTTTACTGTGTTACCCTAGGATATAGAAAACACATAATTACAAGAGAGAAGACTGGATACATAGGCAAGGACCAACAGATGAAGAACCTTTTTATGATGTATAAAGCAGTCTCACTTGTTTTCTAGAAAAGTCCTGTATAATAAGCAAAGAACAGTCATAAAAGGTAGCATAGTAGAGGATGGAAAGTACATTCCAGGGATCAGAAAATCTGGGAAAGTTCTTGCTTGGGGAGTGGGATGGGGGCAGAAGCAGAGCGAATGGAGTCTCCAAAGCTAGCCAGGATTCAAAGCAGCTAAGATGGAAAGTCCTTGCACAAATACAGCAGGATGGCCAAAACACAGAGCCGGACAGAAGAGCACTCTAACCACTTAGGTGGTTAGGTCTGCAATGGTGAGAAAAAGAAGACAGGCTGGATGGAGCAACCAGCAGCCCAGAGCACAGCCAGCACACACAGTTTTATGGTGATTTGCATCACCAGCTGCTATCAACTGATTGAATTTTTAGGACTTGGTGTTTCCCAGCAGAGGCAGGAAATAGCGCCTTGCTACAATTTACAGTGTAAATAGAAATTACACTGGGCCTGGTAACTCAGCAATGTGACCTCATTTAATGAGCACATTTCCAGTCATTTGGTACTCGACCTGGGAGCAGACCTTACTTTTGCCAATATCTGATCATGCTTTCTGGGAAAAGACAGGAAATTGCAGGAAGTAATGTTTTCAAGGCAGCAGATGGCACTCTCTACTATGCATTGGTACTAAAGCTTTTAATGATAGGAGAGGCTGTCTTTTACAACCAATGATCTGAAAGACTACAACACTAGGCAGGAAAGATAGAGCAGCTTAATTCCACAACCTGGCCTGTTGAAAGTGAAGAAGACTTGAAGAACTTATTGATGAAGATCAATGACTACAGCCCTCAGGATGGATTACATCTCAACGTAAAAAAGGAAAAATTCTCACAACTGGACCAGTAAGCAACATGATGATGAATGGAGAAAAGACTGAAGTTGTCAAGGATTTCATTTTACTTGGCTCTACAATCAACAGCCATGGAAGCAGCAGTCAAGAAATCAGAGGGCATATTGCACTGGGTAAATCTGCTGCAAAAGACCTCATTAAAGTTTTAAAGAGTAAAGAAGTTGTTTTGAAGACGAAGGTGTGCTTGACCAAAGCCATGATATTTTCAATCTCCTCATATGTTAGGAG
>NW_006921797.1:2722062-2726098 GCF_000298275.1 Orycteropus afer afer | reverse complement strand
CTCGACGGCAAATAACAACAACAACAACAACATATGTCTCCCAAAGCTGGACAATGAATAAGAAAGACCACAAAAGAATTGATACATTTGAATTGTGGTGTTGGTGAAGAATATTGAATATACCATGGCCTGTCAAAAGAAAGAAAAAATCTGAGAAGTTCAACCAGAATGCTTCTTAGAAGCAAGAATGACCAGACTTCATCTATCATACTTTGGCCATGTTGTCAGAGGGACCAGTCCCTGGAGAAGGATACCGTGCTTAGTAAACTAGAGGGTCAGTGTAAAAGGGAAAGACCTTCAATGAGATGGATTGACAGAGTAGTTGCAACAAGGGGCTCAAGCATAGAAATTATTCTGAGGATGGCTCAGGACCAGACAGTGTTGTGTTCTATTGCACATAGGATCACTATGAGTGATAGCTGACCTGATGCCACCTAACAATCTACACAGAAATGTTCGTGCCTAATTCAGAGATATTTATCTCAAAGAAATAACTTGAGAGAAGGGAACTATTTGTCTATAAAGATGTGCATTGCAGCATTATTTAGAGTAGCAATAGAAATTAAAAGGAACTTAAATATTCACAGACAGGAATGGTCAATATTATGGCCATCCCATCTATAGTTTATAATTCAGACTTCAAAATGATAGATATGGAAAATTCTTATTAGCTGAGGTACCGTGAAAACAGTATAATACAAAATATTTCTGTAGTACAATGTAGCTGTGTAAAATAAATATAAACATATATGTATAAATATGTGTATACATATGACTATTAAACTGGAAATTATTGTATTGTACAAAAAGTAAAAATCCCATGGTGCTGGATTATTAACACTTTTCCTTGGTTTCATATTTTAATTACTATTGTTATGGCTTAAGTATGATATGGCATAGCTTTCTCTCCTAGGGGATTTACGCAGAAAGCACTTGGGGAATCAGTGCTTTGGGTAATTTTGAAATAGGGAAAGAAGGTTAAAGTAACTGAAGACTCCCCAAAACTACCCAAAGTCCTGCCACTCAGAAAATTAACCTTGTGAGGAGCTCTAGCAGCTCAGTGCCTAAGGCGTTTGACTGCTAACCAGAAAGTTGTTGGTTCAAACCCATCATCCTTTCCTCAGAAGAAAGATGGACAATCTGCTTCTGTAAAGATTTACTGCCTTCGCTATGAATGGGAATCAACTAAATGGTAGGGGGTTTGGGTTATTTGTTTCTTTAACCAAACCCAAACTCACTTCCACTGAGGCAATTTCCAGTCTTAGCAACCACAGCTATAAACTTTACAGAACTAGATAGACTCATCTTCTTCCCACGGAACAGCTGGTAGATTTGAACTGCTGACCTGCTGGTTAGCAGCCAAATATCCTACCCACTATGCCACGAGAGCTCCTTCTCCGTGTTCTTTAGAGCCTGATTTTCCTTAAGATTCCCTCTGGAATTGTCATTGCATCTGTCGCAATGTTTCTTACCTTTCTGGAGAGCACTATAAGAACTGTTGTTATTATTGTTGTTGTTGTTACGTGTCGTCGAGTCAGACCCATCTCTTAGCGACCCCTCCTTGGGTTTCCGAGGCGGTATCACTAAGGAAGTAGATTGCCCAACCTGCCTTCCAAGGCCAGCCATCTGGTTAGCAGTCAAGTGCCTTAGGCACTACGCTACCAGAGCTCCCACTGTAAGAACTAGCTACTCTAAAGTGCACTCCTGGCATTGAATTCCAGGGCTTGCTTCCAAAGCACATGAGGCTATGGTGATGGATGCTTGTTGAAAAACCATTATTCTCCCTGGCCCTGGCTGAGAGAGTGACTGCTCTGCAAAAGGGTGAGAGGTGGGTTGCCCTTTGCTCTTTTCATCAGCAGTGTGGTCCTGAAGAAAGCAGCCAACGATTACAGCAATCTTCTCAAGGAAGGATGTGGCACAGTTTCTAAGATGTCACTGAGGCATTTTTGTAAGATTGATTCATCCTCGGAAGAAGCAGGGTAAGGATGACTGTGCAAGGTAGAACAACCACGCATTGAATCCCTGTTACTAAGCAATCTTTATACTGGGTTTTTATACATGCCATCTTCCTTACCTTAACAGTAACTCTAGGCAGGTGATACATCCCATTTTCCATAGGAGACTCAGAGGGTCCTCTCTCCTGGGTCCTGGTACGCTGTGGCTCCTGGAGAAATTACTCCTTAAGTATAAACTCAGAAATACTAGAGAAATGAGAGAACAGCTGAATTGTAAAACTGTTTTGTTTTTTGTTTTTTTGGTTCTTTTTTTTTTTAACTCTCTCATTTTACCAATGTGGAAAATACCTCCCAGAGAGAAGATTCCATTTTAAAACAGTATTTCTACAGTGCCCTAAAAACAACTCTTTTTGCTTCTATTATTTTCTTAATACAATTCTGTGAGGAAAAATGGTATTATTATCATCATCTTTCTGTTGCAGAAATTGTAGCTTGTAAAGAAAAGGCAAAACTACTTGCAAGTCCCAAAACCACTTAGGGTAGTTTTTATAAAACACAAGAGTTGTTTGATGTCAGAGATCAGATCTTCATTCTAATGGTGGCCTTTTCTCCTTTCTGAAGGCAAGCTAAGCAAAATATCTCCTGAGTAAATCACAGGATAGTAGGAAATGTTTTTTGAGATTATTTCACTTCCCCTCATTTTATAAGTGAGTAAATAGAAGGCCAGAGAGAAGTCATTTTCTGTCTATTGTATGAGGATATACTGCTTCCTTCCATGAGAAAAAGGACACTAGAAACCAATAAATAATTGGCAGCACTTAGTCCTAGAGCTTTTGTGCATTTAACTATAAACAGAGCTCAGATCACCCTTAATGTTTCCTGCCTTTAAAAAAGAAATGCTACAATCAAAATTGTATTATGTCACAGTAGAAATCCTCTGTCTATTCACAATTCATAAAAGCACAAGGATTTATAATATCTTGAAAGCAACCTCAGAATCTAAATGTTTAAATAATGTTTTAAGTGTCAGTTGCAAATTCTCTCTTGTGTCCAGTAGGTGGCATTACAATAACCGAAGAAGGCAAGAGAAGCGTGAAACATTTGTGATACAGACCAAACCTAAAAAACCAAACCCACAGCAGTTGAGCCAGTTCCTACTGATAGCAAACCCCATTGGGTTTCCAAGGCTATAAATCTTTATGGAAGTAGATTGCCTTCTCTTCCACCTATGGAGCAGCTGGGGAGTTTGAACCACTGGCCTTCTGGTTAGCAGCCAAACGCCTTACCCACTCTGCAGCCCAGCATCATCAGCAATACCTGGAAACTTGTTAGAAATGCAGATTTTGGGTTCCACCCCAGACCAACTGAATCATACTCTTTAAGGGGGAAGGCCAAGTTTGAAACTCAATTTTCAGATAAACAATTCTTTTTAAGTGTAAATATGTTCCATGTAATAGTCGTGTCTTAACAAGTCATTCAGGTAGTTTTGTTGCAAGCTAAAATATGTGAACCATTAAAAAAATGATTCTTAAAAGAGTAGAAAAGCAGGTGAGCAGGTAATAGTCTTTTTGTTTGTTCAGTTACTTTAAGGCAACATGAAAATTCACATTCTAAATCATATTTCCGAATGAATGCAATGCTCTTTTTCTTCTGAACTGATGGTATGGACAAACTTCAGGCATTATTATTATTACTTGCCTACAGAATGTCCAGCACTTTACATGCATCAACTCATTTAATATTCACAACGACCCTATGGCAAGTGCTGTTATCTCTCTTTTTATAGCTGCGGAAATATGTTCTAAGGTCACAAAACTGCCTTGTTTAGGAAGGTAATAAATGACAAGGCAGGACTCCAAGTCAGCTCCCCTTGACTCCAAAATCTGTGCTTTTGTTCTTTACGCACATTTAGAGTTGCCAGATTTAGCAAATAAATATATAACCAAAAAAAAAAACCTCACTGCGTCGAGTCGGTCCCGATTCATAGCAACCCCTCCTTGGGTTTCTGAGGCAGTTGTTATGTTGTTGTTGTTATGTGCCGTCGAGTCGGCCCCGACTCATAGCGACCCCTCCTTGGGTTT
>NW_006921797.1:2712900-2721962 GCF_000298275.1 Orycteropus afer afer | reverse complement strand
GTTATGTGCCGTCGAGTCGGCCCCGACTCATAGCGACCCCTCCTTGGGTTTCCGAGGCAGTATCACTACGGAAGTAGGATTGCCTAACCTTCCTTCCGAGGAGTGGCAGGTGGGTTTGAACCGCCAGCCGTCTGGTTAGCAGGCAAGTGTCTTAGCCACTATGCTACCAGAGCTCCCTTCTGAGGCAGTATCACTATGGAAATAGATTGCCCAACCTTCCTTCTGAGGAGTGGGTGGGTTTGAACCACCAGCCTTCTGATTAGCAGTCAAATGCCTCAGGCACTACGCCACCAGAGCTCCTAAATAAATACATAGGATATTAAATTTAAATTTCAGATAAACAACTTTTTAAAAGTATAAGTATGTTCCATGCAATACTTGGGAAATATTTATACTAAAAGAAAATATTCATTATCTGAAATTTGATTTAACTGGATGTTCTGTATTTTATCTGGCAGCCCTGTCCCATTGCCTCCTTCTGTTTGCATTCCAATCAGGAAAAGGGAAAGAAGCTGAAAGGTCTTTATAAATCTGAGCTTTAGTCTCCACTCAAAGGAGTTCTCGTGGTGCAGTGGTTAAAGCATTCAGCTGCTAACCAAAAGGTTGGTAGTTCGAACCCACAAACCACTACACAGGAGAAAAATGAGACAGTCTGCTTCCACAAAGATTTACTGTCTTGGAAACCCTCTAGAGCAGTTCTACTCTGACCTATGAATTGTAATGATCAAATGGCAGTGGGTTTGGGTTTGGGTTTGGATTTGGCCTCCACACCAGACATACTGAATCAAAAGCTGCATTTTAACACCACTCCAGGTTTTTCTGGTAGCATAGTGCCTAAGGCACTTGACTGCTAACCAGAAGGCTGGAGGTTCAAACCTACCAAGCCACTCCTTAGAAGGAAGGTTGGGCAATCTACTTCCATAATGATACCACCCCGAAAACTCAAGGAGGGGTCGCTATGAGTCAGGTCCGACTCCACGGCACATAACAACAACCACCACAACCAGGTGTTTTGTATGTACGTCACTGTTCAAAAGGAATGGGTAGAATGATTGCATATTGGGGGCTAGAGTGAGACACCACATTCAGAGGTCCCTTCCAGTTCTGAGAGTCTATGATTCTAAAAAGGAAGAAAACATGAGACAGGTTACTAGTTCACTTTTTGTTGTAGTTGTTGTTTTATTTTACTTAAAATGCTAATGTAAATCTGTATGTGGCAATGAAAATACTGGAATCATTAATAAATGATTCATTTACAGAATTACACTATTTGTTTAGATTTTTGAAAATAAAATTAAAGTTGAGTAGAATTTTATAGTTAGTAAATTACCATCCAGAAATGCCTTTAAAGTTGGATTTCTAAAATTCTTATTGAAGTCAATAACAGGAAATAGTCACAAAAGAAACAATTGGTAGTAATTTATTGATAAGAATAAATCTTTTAGCCATAACATCAAATATGAGCCACAGATGGGAAAAAAAAAAAAAAAACAGTTCCTCCAAATGATGTATTCACTGACTTATACTGCATCTATGGAATACCTGGGGGAAATGAACGGAATTCTTGCATTATAACAAATCAAAAACCAAACTCACTGCCATAGTGTCGATTCCCAACTCATAGTGACCCTCATTGGGTTTCCAAGGTGGTAAATCTTTATGGAAGCAGACTCCTTCAATCTTTCTTCTGTAGAGGGGCTGGTGGGTTTGAACCATGGACCTTTTCTTTAGTAGACAAATGCCTTAACCCCTACACCACCAGAGTTCCTTCCCATTATAATAAACAGATACAATTTATGTGAGATGTTATCACATCTCTTTATTAATGGAATCCATCTCAAGCTTGTTAAGAAAAGAATGCCATCCAACAGAATCTCTTACAGACCCTGCAAAAAAATCATTATAGCTCTTCAAACAAATGAATCAGTCCATTCAGCAAACATGCATTAATCTCCTACTATGTGCCAGTCTTGTACTGAGCTATAAGGGAAGAATTTATATGTGAGAAAAAAAGAAGGAAAATCTAGGTATGTGCAATAATTTAGAGGAATATGAGTGATGGCACAGTCTGGGCTGGGCTTGATGTGGAGAGAGACGGAACAGCATGAGTGGGAGGTGGTGAAGTGAATGAGGATAAAGGAGGTGGACTGGGGATCTGACCAGAAAATTTCTGCAGTCTCCAGTCTGGGGCTTTCTCTTATTGACCTACATCTGTTCACAATTTAAGATTACAGTTAAGATTACAATTACATTGTCATTTGTCTGATTTTATGTAAGGCAGAAGGATTTCTGCTTTAATAGAAATTTACCTGCAATATTATTTTGCTCTCTGACATTAATTTACACGTGGCTTAGGAAAAGAAATATTTCATTAAATATTGAGTTTGGGATTTCAAAATCATTAATAACCTGAAACAAATATACACCTGCCTCTTCATATTTGTCCCAGAAAGTTTCACATTATAAAAAGAGTCTTAGTGATACATTTGTTCCCAGATTCTCAGGTGCTATTTTTAATAAATCCCATAAATAGTCAACATTTTAAATACTGAACAAATGTATGTTACACGTCTTCACTGAGTCCACAGGGTTATTAAAATGTATATTTACTCCCCAGACACTAATCCAAGTTCTAACACTTAGAATAAGAACACCACAACGAACTCTTCTCTTATTCCCCTTGACTTGGGAATGAGTCAGCATGTGTACTTGGTTGGAAGGAACAAGCAGTAGGTGTAGTTATGCTAAGTATTAGGGGAATGTCACTGTCATTCTAGGCTGTGTTGCTGGCTTTTCAATGCACTGGTCCTCCTGTGACTTAGCCATTGTGTAGAAGTATCATCATTGCTGTACTCAGGACTACCCTGAGAGTATGAAAAACTGGGGGAGAGGAAGATTGGAAGAGTGCAAAAAGGGCATGGACTTGGCATCTTCTGACCTCCTCTAACTTCACAAGAGGAAAACAGAATTACCATCAGCAGCCCAAGGCTTATTCCTATGAGGCCAGACATGCTGCCACCCTCCAGCCTTTTACCAATTCTGGAACTAATCACCCTTCCCACGGCACTCACTACTTCTCTGCTGGGTTCGATAATTCATTGCAATGGCCATACAGAACTCATAGACAATATTCAGGATTGTGGGGTTTATTAGGGAAGTAACAGGTTACAATTCATGTTCAGGAATATGCTCAGGATATATTTCTTCGATCAGGAAATAATATATATAATTTCCTTCCCTCTGCCGTGCCCTCAGGCTCTCCTGTCTGGCCCTTGGCCTCTCGGCTGGGCCTCTGGCCTTCTTGGGCAACTATTACAAAGCTTTTTTATATCTGCCGATAAGTACACCTAGTTGCACCCCACTCTGCCAGCAAGCCTCCTGCCCAAGAGCACTCAGCTTTCTTGCTCCACGGGCCATGTAAGCCCACCTATCTCTCTTGTGCCTCTTGGTTCTTCTACTACCATCTCTATCTGCCAGGGCATCTCCCTTTGCTGAGGCATCTGTCTCTGCTGGAACATCTCTCTCTGCCAAGGTGTCTCTCTCTGCTGGAGCATCTCTGCCAAGGAGGTCCAGTGCAGGGATGTCGGGTCTAAGGACACACTCTACTTCACCTCCACCTCTTCTCTCTTGATGGCAGTGAGATCCTCCTCTTCCTCTAGGAGGGCTCATTTTAAGCTTGGCACAGTGACAAAACTAATCAGTGCCAACAGCAGAGTTCTACAAACCTTATTTACATGGCCTCTCCCCATAATCTGGTGGAAGTTAAAAAGACTATGACTAGGAAACCATACAAAGTAATTCACTGCACCATAGGGAGGATCACACAGTCTTATTCTTCCTCCCACCATCAGACTACTAACCACAGAAGCATCCATCTGGGCTGAATCCTAGACTAAACACTTAGCATCTTATCATTTTATCCTTACAAACCTACATAAAAATATGTACTATGATTTCCATTCAATGGATGAAAGAGAAGCTCAATATCTATCAGTCAATATATGGTGAGGGGTAACTTACTTGGATCTGTCTAAACCAAAAGCTATGCTTTGCTCACTATGATATACTACTTCACTATTTCATGGAAAATGTGATCAAATGAATATCAAAAGCATGCTTAGAAAGGAGAGGACCTTGGCAAATGGGCAACTTCAGGCTTGAGAGTGGACGGTGGTAAAGCTCACAGCAAAGTCAAACAATAGACATAGCTTATATATATGTAAATATGAAATGCATTTAACCTTGTCCTGGTTAGTCTCCATTTGCACCTGATGTAAGATCTTGAATTTCTTCTACACATCATATCATAGCATTTTTTTAAGATCTTTTCAAGCATGCATGCATGGCAAACAGTGTTGGAAGGAAGAGATTATGAGAAAGTATCCCCTTCCAGGCAGAGACAATATTTGTTTCTTGAATAGGATCATATAGCTAACATCTTCCCTTTGGGACAAAGTTTGGGCATGTTTGTTAGCATCCCCTTCTAAAGAATGGAGGTTTTATAATGTCTTAGTTCACCAGTTCTGCTATAATGCAAGTACCACGGTAGGTGATCTTAAAGAACAGAAATTTATTTTCTGATGATTCTGGAGACTAAAAGTCAAAATCAGGATCTTGGCCCTGTCAATTCCTTCTTTGTCAGTAGCCCTGGGCGTTGCTTTGTTCCTTGGAAATCATTACGTGGCATCGTCCTTCCCCACGTGTGCATGTCTCTCAATCAGATTTGTCATTTTTATAAGTCAGAAGTGACTAGATTTAGAACTTACCCTACTAAGGTATGATCTAATTAACATAACAAAACTTTACCACAGGTATAGGATTCCAACACATATTATGGGGGAAAACAATTCAGTGCTTAACACCTAAACTTCCTCAGCAGTGACACATCTCACTGTGTGCACAGGATCCACTGAACCCATGTCCACATCATCCCCATGGGATTTGGAGGGTAAGAGGAACTGATGTGATGCTTATTGTATGATGAGTAATAAACTTACCAAATCCTGCTGATTGTCTTCTTACTAACCAAATCTATGGAAGTGTGGAGAACTATTTTTTTCTTTTTGGTCAACTTGATTCCAACTCATGACAACCCCATGTGTATCAGAATAGAACTCTGTGGAAAGCTGTCTTAACAACTGCCTACTGCTACTGTGGTAGTCAAGTTTGTGTGTCAACTTGGCTAGGCCTGTTGGCTGGACAGCTGGATGTAGTTATTCCCCATGGTAAGAATGGTAATTAACTCCATGGTGGAATGTATTGGAGCAGCTGAGTAGCTGCTTTAGGGATGTGGTCTGCTTCCCGTATATAAGGAGCTTTGAGAATGGTCTTTAGCTTATGGCACACATGTAGCCATGTTGTTGTTCAGTAGCCTGCCATGCTCTGCTGACATTGGGACTTCCAGTGGACTTGAATTAATGGCCTGTCATGTGGTGTGGTAACGTCAGGACTGTGCCTTTTTACTTGTCAACTTTGTGCTTGTCAGCCTCAGCAGCCAGCAGCTGTCTGAGTGAAGAAACGCCTCTAGCTTCAGTGGGCCAGGAGCAGGAGACAGCTGAAGTCCAAGGTTGAGGGACTTTCACCCAGCCCCTAGAGCCTGGCACTTGGAACTCGGACTTAAGGCCTCCAAACTATAAGAGAATAAACTCCTGTTTGTTAAAGTCATCCCATTTGGGTTATATTGTTGTCAAAGTGGCACGAGATAACCTAAACAACCACCTGAAGACTTGAAAGCACTTGCCTGTTTCTGTACCCTTTACACCATCCATTCTCCACACTTCTCTGCCCTGTTCTGTTCCCTTAAAGCATGGCTTCTAACACTTGCTTTCCTGAGGTTCCTTACTTCTAGTTTCTTGGTTAGGTTTGGCCATTTATAGGTGTTGAAAGAAGATAGAAGAGTGGGAAGAGAAAGAGGTCAGGGTATTCATTCCTCTTGCTCCTCTCTGCTTGTATGACCTCAGCTCCTGTGGAAGCCCCTTTTTATGGTCAGGTGCTGGTAACACAGAGCTCTGCTCTTGTACCTTCAGGCATGGGGCAAAAAAAAAAAAAAAATGGCATTTCATTCCTGCTAGAATTTGGATCTTCTGGTTGAATATCTCTGACTGAATAATTTGACATAGCCCAAACCTCTATAAACAGTCTACAGGGATCCATCTTCAGTTAAACTCTTTCAGTGTGCCACTTGTTTAAAAAATAATAATTTAAGGCAGTTTTCTATGTGTATGAAATATAGGTTTCTATATACATACACCACAACTCATCTGTCAGTTATTGTTTTGTTTTTTTACTGTGGTGGCTTGTGTGTTGCTATGAGGCTGGAGGCTATGCCATCAGTATTTCAAATACCAGCAGGGTCACCCATAGTGGATGGGTTTCAGCATAGCTTCCAGACTAAGACAGACTAGGAAGAGGAAAGTGGCCATCTGCTTCTTTAAAAATTGGCCACTGAAAACCTTATGAGTAACAGTGAAACACTTTCTGATATATTACTGGAAAATTTTATGCCATGAAGCATCGTCCAACACTCCTCAGAAGTGCCAGAAGATGAACCTCTCAGGTTGAAAGGCACTCAAAATATGACTAGGGAAGAGATGCCTCCTCAAAGTAGAGTCTACCTTAATAACATGGAGGAAGTAAAGCTTTTGGGACCTTCATATGCTGATAGGACAAGATTCAAAATGGGAAGAAACAGCTGCAAACATTCATTAATAATTAGAATTTGAAATATATGGTATATGAATCTAGAAAAATTGAAAGTTGTCAAAAATAAAATGGAACAGATAAAGATCAATATCCTAAGCATCTCAGTGAGCAGGAATGGACTGGTACTGGCCATTTTGAACTGGAAAATCTTATGATCTACTATGCCAGAAATTACAAATTGAAGAGGAATGACATCACATTCATTCTCAAAAATAACCTTTCAAGATCTATCCTAAGGTACCATGTTGTCAGTTATAGGATCATATCCATAGACCTACAAGGAAGATGAGTTAATCTAACTATATTCTAATATATGCATCTTTGACTAAAGTCAAAGATAAAGAAATTGAAGATTTTTACCAACTTCTGTAGTCCAAAATTGACCAGATATGCAATCAAGATGTATTGATTATTACTGGTGATTGGTATGCAAAAGTTGGAAACAAAGAAGCATGGGTAGTTGGAATATATGGCCTTGGTGATAGAACTCCTGCTGGCCTTGGTGATAGAACTTAATGACTTATTCATTGTAAATACCTTTTTTCAACAACATAAATGGCATCTAAACATGTAGAACTCACCAGATGGAATATGCAGAAATAAGATTGACTATATCTGTTGAAAGGTAATGGAGAAGCTCAATATCTTCAGTCAAAACAAGGTCAGAAGCTGAACACACCATCAATTGCTCACATGCAAGTTCAAGTTGAAGCTAAAGAAAATTAAAATAAGCTCATGACAGCCAAATTATGACCTTGATTACATCCCACCTCAATTTAGATACCATCTGAAGAATAGATTTGATGCATTGAACAAATGACTGAAGACCAGATAACATCATTTTGGGATGACTTCCATAACACCATACATGAATTAAGGAAAGGGTCATTAAAAAGACAGGAAAGGAAGAGAACACCAAAATGGATGTCAGAAGAGACTCTGAAACTTGCTCTTGAAAGGAAGATAGCTAAAGCAAATGGAAGAAATGACTAGATAAAAGAGTGAACAGAAGATTTCAAAGGGCAGCTCAAGAAGACCAAGTAAAATATTATACTAAAATGTTCAAAGACTTGGAGTCAGAAAACCAAGAGAGAAAAACACTCACAATGTTTCTCAAGCTGAAAGAACTGAAGAAAAAATTCAAGCCTCAAGTTGCTGTGTTGAAGGAGTCTCAACAAAATATTGAATGATGCAGGAAGCACCAAAAGAAGATGGAAGGAATACACAGAGTCACTGTACCAAAAAGAACTGGTCAATGTTCAACTATTTCAGGAGTTAGCATAGGATCGAGTAGTATTGAAGGAAGAAGTCCAAGCTGCACTGAAAGCCTTGTTGAAAAACAAGCCTCCAGGAATTAATGGAATGCCCATTGAGATGTTTCAGCAAATGGATATAGTGCTAGAGGTGCTTACTTGTTTATACCAAGAAATTTGGGAGGCAGCTACCTGGCCAGCCAATTGGAAGAGATCAATATTTGTGCCCATTCCAAAGAAAGATGACCCAACAGAATGTGAGAATTATCAAAGAGTATCATTAATATCACACAGAAATAAAATTTTGCTGGAGATAATTTAAAAATGGTTGCAGCACTGTAATGTCAGGGAACTTTCAGAGATTCAATCTGGATTTGGAAGAAGACATAGAACAAGGGATATCATTACTGATGACAGATGGATCTTGGCTGAAAGCCAAGAATAGCAGAAAGATGTTTACCTGTGTTATATTGATTATTCTAAAACATTCAACTGTGTGGATCATAACAAATCATTGATAACACTGCAAAAAAATAGGAATTCTAGACATTTAATTGTGCTCATGAGGAACATGTACACAGACCAAGAGGCAGTCATTCAAGGGGATAATGCATGGTTTAAAATTAGGAATGGTGTGTGTGATGGTTATGTTTGTATGCCAACTTGGCTAGGCCTGGTTGAGTGTCTGGGCAGCTGTTAATCCCCATGAGGAGACTGGCAATCAGCTCCATGGTGAGATCTACCACGAGCAGGTGGGTAGCTGCCTTTGGGTATGTGGTCTGCTTCCTGTATATAAGGAGAAGCCTTTGGGAATGGTCTCTAGCCTTTGGCATGCTTGGACCCTACATGTAGCCATGTCATTGCTCAGCACCCTGCTATGCTCTGGACTTAAGTTAATGGCCTGCCATGTGGTTTGGTAACATTGGGACTGTGCCTTTTTACTTGTCTATCTTGGGGTTCTCAGCCTCAGCAGCCTGCAGCTGTCTGAGTGAAGAAATGCCTCTAGCTCCAGTGGGCCAGGAGCAGGAGGCAGAGCTGGACCCCAAGGTTGAGGGGCTTTCACACAGCCCCTAGAGCCTGCACTTTTAACTTGGACTTAAAGCCTCC
>NW_006921797.1:2705452-2712525 GCF_000298275.1 Orycteropus afer afer | reverse complement strand
AAGGAAGGTTGGGCAATCTAGTTTTGTAGTGATACTGCCTGGGAAACCCAAGGAGTGGTCACTATGAGTCAGATCCAACTGACAGCAGTGTGTTTGTGTTTGTATTATATGAAGAATAATGTGGCACTACGATGGGAGGATGACTCATTAACACTCTGTGATATGCAGATGTCACAACCATCCTTGCTGAAAGTGAAGAGGACTTGAACCACTTACTGATGAAAAACAAAGACTACAGTCTTCAGTATGGATTATACCTCAACATAAAGTAACCAAAAAATCCTTACCTGTGGCTTCCAGCCAAACAAAAGACAGGCATTTAAGGTGAACATACATTAGGTAGATACACTCCTTGAAGAGAAAAATCATGGGAGAATAGAAAGACTGTGTATGCACAGGGACATAGCTCAGGGGGCAGGAGTGCATGGAGGGAAGGGCACAGGGAAGAGGTAACTATGGGGAGGAAGTGGGAAGGGAGCTGTTCCATTGTGGTAAATTGTAATCAGTGTCATGAGACAAAATACACGTGAACTGCTGTATGGAAAGTGAATTTGCTCTGTAAACTTTCACCCAAATCACAATTAAAAAATAAAATACTACTCTGTACTGTGCAAAAAAAAAAAAAAGAAAGAAAGAAACCACAAATCTTGATAACTGGACAAATATGCAACATTGCAATGAATGGAGAAAAGATTGAAGCTGTCAGGGATTTCATTTTACCTGGATCTACAATCAACAGCTATAGAAGCAGCAGTCAAATCAAACATTGTATTACACTGGGATAATCTGCTGCAAAAGACCTCTTTAAAGTGTTCAAGAGCAAAAATGTCACTTTGAAGACTAAGATGTGTCTAACCCAAGCCATCGTATTTTCAATAGCCTCTTATACATGTGAAAGCTAAGTAATGAATAAGGAAGATTGAAGAAGAGTTGATGCCTTTGAATTGTGGTGTTGGCAAAGAACACTGAAAACATCATGGACTGCCAGAAGAATGAACAAATCTGTCCTGATTTCAAGACCTTCAACAAGATGGATTGACACAGTGGCTTCAATGATGGGCTCAAGTATAGTAAGTATTGTGAGGATGGTACATGACTGGGCAGTATTTCATTCTACTGTACATAGGTTCGCTATGAGTCTAAGTGGACTGAATGCTACCTAACAACAACAAGAGATGGCTCTGCTGGACTGTTACAAATACAGTTTTCCCTGCTCCTGGCTGTATTATTTTAATGGCTACAGAAGTACTACGGGTGAGCATGTTGGTGGACACTATGAAGGATGCCATCTTTGCCACCATGGAGTTCACTATACCATTTCTGGCAGATAGTAATGGCTCTATGTAAGCAAATAAAACCCTCCAAGGCTTGATTAGCGGTCAGATAGATGCCTGAGGCACTATGCCACCAGAGCTCCCAAATAATGTATAGAAAATTAATTAAGCACCACAACACAAAACCGTTCAATATAAAATTAGATCATTTGAAAAAGTCTCAATGAATCCTAGAATCACAGATTCTATTTGGAAGGGAGCTTTAAAGACCTTTAATAAATCTCTTTTATTTGACAGTTCATCAGATTCTAGAAAAATTAATACTCCATGAATTCATTTCAGTCCTTGTCGAACTAATTTCATTTTCCTTTTCTTTAACCTTATTCCTAAAATTTACCTGGAAAGAAGTTACAAGAATAGCTTTAAAAGTCTGCACTGGCAGAAAGCATGGTATCCCTGTACCACAGATAAAGAGAAACTGAGTAAATGATCTATTTCTTTATAACAATGATAATGAGTGAGCTAGGAAGTGATGTCCTAAAGGATAAAACCAAAAACAAACCAAACGCACTGCCATCAAGTTGGTTCCGACTCATAGTGACCCCCACTGGGTTTCTGAGGCTATAAATGTTTACAGAAGTACATTGCCCCATTTTCCTTCCACAAGGCAGGTGGTGAGTTTGAACCACTGACCTTCTGGTTAGCAACCAAATGCCTTATCCACTACGCCACCAGAGGGGATAGGCAAGAGTTAATTGGGAGGATTGGATGATACAAAAGCCACTCAAGCAAGGAAGAGAACCCTGGCAAAGTCCTGGAGATGTGAGAGAAATTGGCTTGTCCTGGGATCTGTAGGCACTTCACAATTATAGAAGAATAGAAGATAAGCTAGAATTAAGGGGAAACAAAGGGAAAAAAAGTGAATGCCACCATTTGCAATTATCCACTTTGAGCCATACTGTCCAGCTTCCCTCACTGTAAGTGTCTGCCAACTCTGGGCTGGAACATAGCCAGAATCAATTGCAAACAGGTTTTCAATTGACCAAACAGTTGTGATCGACCATTTAGGGATTCCTATCTACAATAAGTCAACAGATATGGAGCATTTGTTATGCTCGAAGAACAGGCATAAGTGATCCTAAGTAGTTTTGATTCAAATTAAATAGTCATTATGAAGCAAAGTCAACGCATCTATTGAACAGTCTCCACCCCTGGTGTCCCTTCCAAGAACTGCTTTTTGATTCTCTTTCAGGAGTCTGAACCCCAAAATCATCTACATCGATGCTGTTTAGGGTAAAGCCTGGGCTGAGTAGTGTGAATCTAAACACAGATATTTTATGGATAATTTAGCCCCCCCATAATCTACATCTATAACTCTCCCCCAAACACCCATGTAGATATAATTAAAAATAAAATGCATATGATTCTAATGCAACTTCAAGACAGGCTATCTATCACTTAGCACTTCCCCACAGCCAAATCGTCTTCTTTAAATTTCTAGATAGAGAAATCCTATCTAAGCAGAATTTTTTTTTTATCTTTTTATACTATCTAAGTAGAATTTCTACCTACTCTTTTTTTCTTTTTTTTTTAGAGGTGATACTTTGGGGAGGAAGAAAATGATCTCAGAAGTTAAAATAAAAATAAACATGAAGAGAAAAAAAGATGCATTGTTTCTGGTCAAAAGAAATTATATTCCAAACAGATAGCTAAGTATTAAAAAGTAATTAATAAGAGACAGTCACTTAGGGCCCTGGGTTTAAAAATCGTTTTCTGACTCACAGTGACCCTATAGGAAAGAGTAGAACTGCTCCATAGGGTACCTTAGGCTGTAAACTTTACGGGAGCCAGTGGCCCCCACACCCTGCCCTCATCTGCCAAGCCACGGGTGTGTTGGAAGCACAGACTTTTTGGTTAGGAGCAGAACCCTTAATCATTCTGCCACAAGGTCTCCTTAAAATGGAGTTGTTGTTGTTGTTGTTATATGTGGTGGAGTCGGACTCGACTCATAATGACCCCTCCTTGGATTTCCGAGGCAGTATCACTACGGAAGTAGATTGCCCAACCTTCCTTCTGAGGAGTAGCTGGTGAGTTTGAACCACCAGCCTTCTGGTTAGCAGTCAAGTGCCTTAGGCATTACACTACCAGAGCTCTCCTTAAAATGGAGAGCAAGCCTCAAAGTCTGCACTAACATTCTTGCTGGGAAAGAAATAATAAATCACAGAACCTATTGGCTTCAAGTCAACTCCAAGTCAGAGTGACCCTATAGGACAGAGTAGAACTACTCTGTAGAGTTTTCATGGCTGTAAATGTTTATGGAAGCAGATTGCCACCTCTTTCTTTCATGGAATGACAGGTGGGTTTGAACCCCAGACTTTTTGGTTAGCCTCTGTCCTTAATCACTGAACCAGTGGTTTTGTTAGCTACTTTACAAAATTAAATCCTGAAATAATCTCCTAAAATGATTCCTTAAAAATTAGGTTAATCAACTTTTGCTTTGCTCATTCTTATATGACTTAGCTAGGATATTTCCCCGAATCTGCATTATTGTTTCAGCCTCCAAAAAGGATATGGTATTACACACAGACCAAAAAAATATCATAAGCTCACAATTATCAGAGAATTCCACAAGATGTCAGCTTTGGGCTAAAATGATAGTCCAACACTGGGAGATAGTTGTAGTTAAGAAATAAATATATATAGTACACATATATTTTAGGCCTCCATTTTGAACTCTGTAGATCTGGATCTATAGTCATATAGCAGCTCTCATTTGCTGAGTGCTTAGTATGTGCTAGGCACTTCACTTACATTATTTCTAATTTTCAAAATAACACATGCTATAACATGGATAAACCTTGAAGGCATTATGCTGAGTGAAATAAGTCAGTCATGAAGAACAAATATTATACTGTCCCATTGGTTTGAAATTTTAGAATAGGCTATATATATATATATATATATATACACACACACACACACATATACATACATACATACATACATACATTTGTATATGTATATGTGTGTGTGTGTGTGTGTGTATATATGGGGGAGCTCTGGTAGTGTAGTGCCTAAGGCACTTGACTGCTAACCAGAAGGCTGGCGGTTCAAACCCACCAACTACTCCTCAGAAGGAAGATGGGACAATCTACTTCCATAGTGATACTGCCTCGGAAACCCAAGGAGGGGTTGCTATGAGTCAGGTCCGACTCGACAGCATATAATAACAACAACAATATATATAAATATAACCAAATTCACTGTCATTGAGTCGATTAGACTCATAATGAACCCTCTTTGGGTTTCCGAGGAAGTATCTCTACAGAGCCATGAGCCTTCTACAGAACCACCAGCCTTCTGATTATTAGTCAAATGCATTAGGCACTACACCACAAGATATATAGATATAAACAAACCCCACTGCCAAAGAGTCTATTCCAACTAATAGTGACCTCTATTGGGTCTCTAACCACTATATATATATATATATATATATATATATATATATATATATATACACCACAATTAAGAAAAAAAAAAACCTTAAAGTCCTTAAAATAATCTTCATTTCACAAATGAAACAACTAAGATTCTTGGAAGTTTCCTAAGGCCACACAGCTAATAAGTTCTAGAATCAATATTCAAAGACAAAAATCATCTAAGCTTACATTCTGTCCATTTCTGCTACATCATGCTGTCTCAAGGTACCAGACAAACTAAATAGGCAAAGGAGTTCAAAGAGTGGACATAAAACTGTCTGGGCTCTCTCTTTTGTCTAGGTTCCATTCCACACCAGTTCAGTGACCAGAGAGTGCCACACTGTGCCCAATAAGCATTAACCCAGCAGTTGCCCTCTCCTGGGTTTATGAGAGGGACACCTATTTATTGAGTTATTCTTAGGAATATCTGTGCCCTACAAATGACTATTCCGGTAAAACTTCATTGGTTTTCAACATCATCAGCTCTTACTGTTACCTAGTATTGTATTAGTTTCAAAGCTAATGTTTGAAATAAATTATGGATGGTAATGGTTGTTGTTATTAGGTGCTGTCAAGTCTGACTCATAGTGATGCTGTGTACACAGAACAAAATACTCCCCAGTCCAGTCATCCTTACAATCGTTGGCATGTTTTATCTCATTGCTGCAGCCACTGTGTCAATTCATCTCATTGAAGATCTTCCTGTTTTTCACTGACCCTCTACTTTCCCAAGCATGATGCCCTTTTCCAGGGTATGGTCCCTCCTGATAACATACCCAAAGTAAGTGAGAAGAAGGATCACCATCCTTGCTTCTAAGGAACATCTGGCTGTATCCTCCAAGCCAGATGTATTTGATCTTCTAGAAGTCCATGGTATATTAAATATTCTTTGTCAACACCATAATTCAGATACCACTAGTGCCTGCAATTGTTTCTGACTACAAAACCACCTGCCGGGTTTTCTACTGTTATGAGCTACTTCTATCCCTACATTTATATAAGTAGACCTACAAACTCAGCCTCCTTCCCTCTGAGGCTCTGGGAGCATTCTTCCCTTGTTTAGATGGTTATTCTAAGTTAACACTAAATTAATCTTTCTTACTCTGATGGTCACTGTTGTATTTGTCAGCTTCCATTGAGTTGGCTCCCGACTTGTAGAGGCCCCATGAACAATGTGACAAAATGTTGCATGTCCTGCACCATTCCATTGGTGGGTTGCTGATTGGATTGTTGTGATCCATAGGGTTTTCACTGGTTGATTTTTGGAAGGACCTTGCAGAGCTTTCTTCCTAGTTCATTTTAGTCTAGAAGCTCAACTGAAATCTATTCAGCATCATAGCAATATACAAGCCTCCACTGATGGAGGATGAGTGGTGGCTATCTGTGAGGTGCATTGGCTAGAATGGAACCTGGGTCTCACATATGGCAGACAAGAATTCTACCACTGCCCCCATGGTCAGCATTGCAGCTGAGATTTATTCTCAAAACAAAACTTCTCTTTGTGCCAGATTCTTGTTATTTCAATCCTCTACATTGTCTTGAATGCCTGCCTTAGGAAAGCAGTAAATATCAGAATGATTGACACCTCAGGTCCCGAGTTTGAGTCCTGGTACTATTACTTTTGAGTAACCAAAAGAATCCTAGTTTGCCTGGGACTGATCTGATTTCAGCATTGAAAGCATTGAAAGGAAACCTCTCAGTCACTGGTAAACTGACATGATTAGTTATCCTAACTAAATTCACTTCCTAACAGTGTGCACTTGAACAAGTTGCCTAACTTCTCAAAGCCTGATTTGTTAAATGGTCAAAATACTAATACTTACTTCCTCAGGTCATTATGAAAATTAAATGAGGTGTGTGTGTGTGTACTGTAAGTAAGTATGGAACAAGCATTTTAGATTTCAATATTATTATTCAGTCCATCACTCTTCCAGAGCTACCAGGTCAAAAGAGTTGCCTTGTATTTGCCAGTTCCTTCCTGAAGGAGAGAAGTCCTGCCCTAGCACCCAGGACCAATGCCAGAGCCCTTCCCAACCTCTGCCTATCCTTGCTTTTCCCATATTGCTTGTTCTACACCATTGGCACTTCTACTTAAGAAACCTCTGAGCATTCTTTGTTTTTAAGCATCAGTAACCGTTTATTAATTGGATCTATAATCAATGGCCATGGAAGCAGCAATCAAGAAATCAGAGATTCAGTAGAGTTCCGGCAAGATGGAGGACTAGGCAGAAGGACTGCACAGACCCTCTTCAACAAAGAAAAGGGAAACCAATTAACACAGACACAGAAGATAATCTTGGACCCCTGAGCCTTGAAG
>NW_006921797.1:2698646-2701027 GCF_000298275.1 Orycteropus afer afer | reverse complement strand
AACAACAACAATGGACCTCCAGAAAACCAAACAAATCTGTCCTGAGAGAAGTACAGCTAGAATGCTCCTTAGAAGTGAGAGAGTGGCCAGACATCATCTCTCGTACTTTGGTCATGTTATTAGAAGGGACAGTTCCTGGAGAATGTTATCATGCTTGGTAAAGAAAAGGATCAGCTAAAAAGGGGAAGATCTTCAATGAAATGGACTGACACATGGCTGAAACTATGGGCTCAAGCATAGCATTAATTGTGAGGCTGGTGCAGGACTGAGCAGTGTTTCATTCTGCTGTACATAAGATCACTACGAGTCAGAGCCAAGTTAATGGCACCTAACCAAAACAACCATTCTGACAATTCACTCTCAAAAGCTTCAATGACCATGAGACTGTCCCTCTCAAAGAAGCATGGCCAGTGATTGTGGGGGATAATAGGACAGGTCTCTAAACCTGGTGGTGCCTAAAGTGCAAATTTGGGTGAAAATGTACACCTCGATTCCAGTCACTGGTATAACATGGATCCAACATCAATAATAACTTTATTGACTTTGCCAATAATCCTTCTCAGTCCAACTGCATGTAATGTCCTGTGTAATTGATGATCTTTCTCCAACTATGCACTTAATGGTTGCCATGTTTCACTACATTTTGTCACATAGATCTTCATCATCACTTTAAAGATTGCCTTTTACTACTTTGTAAAAAATGCTATGTACAATTATATTTTGTTTCACCTTATAAAATACGATTATTTTTCTTTGCAAACAAGAAAAAGGAATTCATGGGTAGAAACAATGCTTATTCTATTTTCTTTTTCCATCTGCCTACATTTGTGTTTATATTCAAACACATTAAATATATATGTACACATGCCTCACTTAGAAAATATATTTAGGAAAGCTTGCCAAGACATTCTGGCTATACATTATCTACTACTCATGAAATCATAACCAAAAGTCTATAACTGAAAGTGCTATGCTTTATTTCTGTTGTCTAAAGGAATACTCAGGGTTTATATTTGCTTTTCATAGGATATTATCTCTCACTGAATTCTTAGCTTCTGTCACTTTAAGTGAAATGAAAGCCTCAGGGCAGTAATATCTATATTTTTGTCCTTTGTCTTCTACTCTAAATTGCTGTAGTAAATAGCTGAATGCTCAATTTATATACAAGAGCCAGTTTGGATGATTTCCAATGCAGATTTCTGTGTAGTTGAAGTCTGCCTTCTTCACAAGCCTTGACTGAAATACTCATAGTATTGTTCTCCCCACTCCCGTCCGATTCCTAATCCTTCTCTGATAGAGGAATCCGAGATAACTCCTCGGAGAGCCGCAGTCTCCACTGACTCCAGGGAAGAAACTAATCTACCTACAAAACAGCAAGGCTTGTTCTCCCACTTGGCTGCACATGACCATGCAAAGGAATATCCAGGAGGGTAAAATATTTGATAAGGCTTTACCTGAAGTATGTGCTTCTGGTAAGACATCTGCATCTGGATTCCTGATTCACATGCCACGATTTAAAGGAACTCTCAGGGAATGGAGTTATTACAATAGATGAACTCTATTAATTTCTAACCTTCAGATGTTATAAATTAGTGATTTAAATTGAGTAGACCTAAACTATGTAAATCATAATGTATATGTGGTGAAGAGTCGATCTGTAATACAGGAAAGTTTTGACAACTGGGTTCTAGCTTCTGTTAATCATTCATGAATATTGGGTGATAGAGATAGACATTGTAGGAGCTTGGAGGTGGAAGGAAAGATGAGGAAAACTTCAAGGTACTTCCCTTTGGAGTGTCCCAAGCTGATTGTGTGAGCATTACTCAGCCATCAAGATTGCTAGTGTCCCATCAGGAGTGCTAGACATAGCAGAAAGCATTAACCCAATGAAAGAATATAGTCTTATTCTAAATCAAGCAATTAGTTAAAGACACCTTGATTCTACTGAGGTGAATATATTACCATCATGCCAGTACATGATGATTCCTCTTTTCCTCCCATAAACATTTATTCTTCAGGTAGCTCCAAAAAGGTAGAATGCCAGAACTTAGATACTAACATTGGGTATTATCTAGTCCAGCCCTCTCATTTTATAGACAAAGAAACAGTTCAAATTGCAAAGCACAGGTTTATGCAACAAGCCTTAACTTCTCCAACAGAGTTTCAGTTATACAAGTTTTCATTAAGAAAAAGAAGACAGGTGGGACAATACAGGTTTTAAATGTGGTCATCATCAGTAAATAATACCCATTGTTCTTAATCTCTGTATTAGACCAGTTCTAAGCTCTGGTAGCATAGTGGCTAAGACACTTGCCTGCTAACCAGACGGCTGGCGGTTCAAACCCACCAGCCACTCCTCGGAAGGAAGGTTGGGCAATCCT
>NW_006921797.1:2696421-2698391 GCF_000298275.1 Orycteropus afer afer | reverse complement strand
ACCAGCCACTCCTCGGAAGGAAGGTTGGGCAATCCTACTTCCGTAGTGATACTGCCTCGGAAACCCAAGGAGGGGTCGCTATGAGTCAGGGCTGACTTGACGGCACATAACAACAACAACAACTAACTAACTAGTGAACCAGGAGGCAGTCATTCGAACAGAACAGGGAACACTGCATGGTTTAAAATCAAAGAAGGGAGTGTGTCAGGGTTGTATCCTTTCACCATACTTGTTCAATCTGTATGCTGAGCAGATAATTTGAGAAGCTGGACTACATGAAGAACGTGGCATGAGGATCGGAGGGAGAATCATTAACAACCTGCGATACGCTGAAGACACAACTTTGCTTGCTGAAAGTGAGAATGACTTGAAGCACTTACAGATGAAGATTGAAGGCTACAGTCTTCAGTATGGATTATACCTCAATATAAAGAAAACTAAAATCCTGGCAACTGGACCTATAAGCAGCATCATGATGAATGGAGAAAAGACTGAAATTGTCAAAGACTTCACATTGCTTGGTTCTACAGTTGACGCCAATGGAGGCAGTAGTGAGGACATCAGACCATGTACGGTACTGGGCAAGTTGACTGCAAAGGACCTCTTTCAAGTGCTGAGGAGTAAAGATGTCTCCTTGAGGACTAAGGTATGCCTGGCACAAGTCATGGTATTTTAAATTGCCTCATATGCATGTGAGAGCTGGACAATAAATAAAGAAGACCAAAGAAAAGTTGATGCTTTTGAGTTGTGGTGCTGACGAGGAATGCTGAAAGTGCCATGAACTGCTAAAATATCTAACAGATCTGTTCTGGAGGAGGTGCAGCCAGAATGCTCCTTGGAAGTGAGAATGGTCAGACTTTGTCTAACCTACTTGGGTCATGTTGTCAGAAGGGACCATTGCCTGGTGAAGGATGTCATGCTTGGTAAGGTGGAGGGTCGATGAAGGAGGGTAAGACCCTCAAGGAGATGGACTGGCACAGTGGCTGCGGCGAGGGCTCAAGTACAGCAAGGGTCATGGAGCTAGTGCAGGACTACACGGTGTTTTGTTCTGCTGTGCATAAGGTCGCTATGAGTCAGAGACGGCTTGACAGCACCTAACAACAACAGCTAACTAAGGTGGTTATTAAGTTTGAACTTAAACCTGAAAGGAAACAAATATCTCATGTATATCAGAAAAATATATGGAAAAATTTCAGCACATCATTCATGATGTTATACTGCTATGTATTTATAAATTCTAATTTTACTTCTGTGACTTGAAGATGCATTCTCCATTCAAAGTGCCTCTCATTATCATTTCAGACCTAGCACAGAGTTCCTACAGTACATTCATTTCTAAAGGACAGGAAAATTTTCAGTCAGGAAGATCTGTGAAATTTCAGATTGGTCCATTATATCATTATGTTTCAGCATCAGTGGAACAGTTTCAGGCAATTTAAGATTTTTATTTACATAAATACCTCTTTAATTATCCCTCTGATGATGTAGCTTAGAAGAACTACTGATTCACTGTCCACCATCATCTTATCAATACCCTAAGGAGCTTCAACTTCTTTGAACTGTTGTTCACAGTTCCTGTCATCTTGCCTGTGATTTCTCTCCTGAAGCAGCTCTATTAACATTCATTCAGAAATTCAGACACTTCCATACACCCACTTAATCTCAAATTCACCCCAGCCAGGGATAATTATTTACTACAAAAATGAGTTGGTTGCTCTGAAGAGTAACTTAGGGATCTGACAACATCATTTGTAGCAGGTACCACAACCTTTGGCTCTGTGGATTTATCACCAAAATGAAACAGTCCTATACTGCATAAGCTGGAACAAACAATGATATAATGATGCTCCAGATATTTGTATAACCTTATTCCTTTCCATATTTGTATATGACTTATTCCAAACCACAAGATTATCTCTATCTGTAAAATAAAAGTCAATAGCTATCCAAGATAATAAGAACGTCAAAGA
>NW_006921797.1:2694070-2696086 GCF_000298275.1 Orycteropus afer afer | reverse complement strand
AGAAACCTCCATTGAGTTTCTGAGGTGGTAAATCTTTATGGAAGTAGATTACCCCATCTTCCTTCCATGGAGTGGCTGGTAGGTTTGAACTACTAGCCTTCTGGTTAGCAGTCAAATGCCTTAGGCACTATACCAACAGGGCTCCTTCCATTAATCATACAGGTTAGTAGATAATCACACTACTCCACTCACAACTATTCTACAGTAAGTGCCTATGTAATTGATGAGTAGATTGCCCAAATCAACCTTCAAGCTTTTCTGTATATATTCTTGTTGTTGTTGCTGTTGCTGTTGTTATGTGCCATCACATTGGACCCGACTCATAGCAACCCCTACTTGGGTTTCTGAGGTGGTATCACTACAGAAGTAGATTGCCCAACCTTCATTCCAAGGAGTGGCTGGTGGATTTGAATCACCAGCCTTCTGGTTAACAGTCAAATGTCTTAGTCACTATTCTACCAGAGCTCCCATATATATTGTTAGTTACTATCAAGTTGGCTCCAACTCATGGAGACATCAAGCATAATAGGACAGACCATTGTCTAAGTCCTGCCCATTTTCATGATCATTGGTATGTTGGAGTTCAGTGCTGCATTCATCATGTTAGTCCATCACACTAAGGATTTCCCTTGTTGTCATTGGCCCTCTAGTTTACCCATGATGTTCTTCTCCAGTGATTAGTCCCTCCTTATGACGCACCCAAAGTTAACAAGTTGAAGTCTCAGAAAATATTCTATGATACATACAGTTTTCATTGGTTAATTTTCCATAGTATATTGTCAGGCCTTTCTTCTTAGTCTGTCTAAGATTGGAGGATTCACTGAAGCATCTCTACCATGGTGACCCTACTGGTATTTGGAACACTAGTGGCATAGCTTCCAGCATCACAGCAACACACAAACCACCACAGTATAACAAACTGACAGGTTGTAGTTCTGTACTTAGTAAATGGGAATTATAATTTCTGCATATCTCCTCAAAGACTAACAATTTCACTGTTTAGATGATTATTTCAATAGTCCCATACCTTTCACTAAAGCAATTCTTTTCCACAAATGTCCCAAATGACTGATCATCCAATTACAGATCTTACAGCAATTTGTAATACACAAACACACACGTGCACACATGCACACAGCCTTTCCCTCATAGCCTGTCTAGTGAGTGAATCTCAAGTGTTTTTCCAGGCTCTTTCAACCTGCAGATACAATACCTAGAACAGTGACTGGCCATGATCCCACTTACTACCTAATACACATCAGGAATAAAATGCAGATAGCCTTTAATCAGAAGAATTGATAGTAGTTTAAACAAACCACATCCATAGCTTGGGAATTTAGAGGAATGATGTTCTGTTTGCTGAAATGTTATAAGATCAAGAAAACAGTTAACAACAAATCCTTATCATGTTTAGACACTGAGCTTATATTAATCCTCACAAAAATCTTAGGAGATAGGTATTGCCATTGTCCCTATTTTTGAGATAGCTAAATTGAAGTCACATAACTTGCCAAGGCCAGCCACTAGTAAGTGCTAAAGCCCAGATAGAAACCTGCTGTATAAGAAGACATAGTTAGATAAACTAGAACCCAAGTTTTTAGAGTGCTGTTGTTGTTGTTAGGTGCCATTAAGTCGTTTCCGAATCTAGCCACCCCATGCAAAGTAGAACGAAACACTGCCTGATCCTGCACCAGCTCCATGATCCCTGCTATACTTGAGCCTATCATCAAGCCACTGTGTCAATCCATCTCGTTGAAGGTCTTCCCCTCTTTCGTCGACCCTCCACCTTACCAAGCATGACATCTTTCTCCAGGGAATGGTCCCTTCTGACAACATGACCAAAGTAGGTGAGATGAAGTTTGGCCATTCTCATTTCCAAGGAGCATTTCGGGCGCACTTCCTCCAGGACAGATCTGTTAGTTCTTTTAGCAGTCCATGGTACTTTCAGCATTCTTTGCCAGCACCACAACTCAAAAGTATCAACTCTTCTTCAGTCTTCCTTATTCATGTCCAGCA
>NW_006921797.1:2673603-2692367 GCF_000298275.1 Orycteropus afer afer | reverse complement strand
CGCATATGAGCAGTTGATGGTCTGTTCCACAATCAGCTCCTGGCCTGGTTTTGGCTGAAGATATTGAGCTTTTCCACCGCCTCTTGCCACAGATGCAGTCAGTCTGATTCCTGTGTGTTCCATGTGGTGAAGTCTACGTGTAGAGCCACTATTTGTGTTGTTGAAAAAAGGTGTTTGCAATGAATAAGACATTGGTCTTGCAAAATTATACCATGCGAGTCCAGCATTATTTCTTTCACCAAGGCCAAATTTTTCAACTACCAGTGATTTTTTTTTTTGTTTCCAACTTTTGCATTCTAATCACCAATGATAATTAACACATCCTGATTGCATGTTTGGTCAATTTCAGACTGCAGAAGTTAATAAATATCTTCAATTTCCTCATCATTTGTTGTTAGGTGCCGTCGAGTCATCTCTGATTCATTGTGACCCTATGAATAGCAGAACAAAACACTGCCTGGTCCTAAGCCAGCCCCACAATCCTTGCTATTCCTGTACCCACCATTGCAGCCACTGTGTCATTCCATCCTGTTGAGGGCCTTCCCCTTTTTCATTGACCCTGTCCTTTGCCAACCATGATATCCTTCTCCAGGGAATAGTCCTTTCTGACAACATGACCAAAGTAGGTGAGATGAGTGGCTTTGGTGGTTAGGGCATAAATTTTAATAATAGTCGTATTAATGGGTCTTCCTTGTAGGCGTATGGATAATATCCTATCACTGACAGCATTGTACTTCAAGAATGACCTTGAAACATCTTTTGTGTTGAATGCCACTCCATTCCTCTTCAAACTGTCATTCCCAGATAGTAGATCATATAGTTGTCTGATTCAAAATGGCCAAAAACAGTCCATTTCAGCTCACTAATGCTGAGGATATCAATCTTTATGCGTTCCATTTCATTTTTTACAAATTCCTATTTTCCTAGATTCATATTTCATACATTCCATGTCTGAAGTTAATGGATGTCTGCAGTTGTTTCTCGATTTGTGTAGTGCCACATCAGCAAATGGAGGTCTCAGAAGCTTTACATTATCCATATGAGTAAGCATGTATGTACTCTGATGATGTAGCTCTTTCCCAGTCCTATTTTGAGAGCCTTCTAACCTAACTGGACTATTCGTAAAGTTGTGCGGTAATGTATCAAACAGTGTTTCTTTGCTCTTCATAAGGTTTTCCCCGGCCAATTCTTTGAGAAGTGGACGGTGTCTTCCTTCTTCCTAGTCTGTTTCAGTCTGTAAGCTGGGATGATACCTGTGCACCATGTGCTTGCCGCTGGGTTTGAAACACCAGTGGCTCAGCCTCAAAACTCACATCAACACGTCACCACTGTAGGACAAACTGACAGACAAGTTTGTTTCCCTGTTGGAAACTTCTCCTACCACCCTTATCTTGGTCCCTTTGGCTGAATCCTCCTCTGTCCCGGTTCCTGGGCCTTTTAATCCCCTTTCTCCTGCTCTCCTGCCCTGCTGCTTTGGGCGTGCCTGTGTTCCCTCTCCTCACCTGGATCCCTGAAGCTGACTTAGAGTGCTACTGTGTTAAAATTCCTAAATACTGAAAGTAATTTCTCATATTCCCTATATAGAATATAAGGACAAGATTATGCTTAGATTTTGATGAATGCCAAGTGTTATTGAACATGTCTGTTAGTCACAGAATCTTAGTAGAGCCTGATTTGTACCTGGGCAAATCTGGTTTCAATTCCTGCTGTTTCTGCTATATCATGATGCTACTTATAAAGCTAATCTATGGTACAATGTGAATGAAAGTTATCTCCAAAAACAAACCCATTGCCACTGAGTTGATTCCAACTCATAGAAAGCCTCTAGGACAGAGTAGAACTGTCCCATAAAGTTTCTAAGGCTGAAATTTTTACAGAAGCAGACTGTCACATCTTTCTTCTGCAGAGTGGCTGGTGGGTTACAATTGCCCATATTTTGGCTAGCAGCTGAATGCTTTAACCACTGTGCCACTAGGGATCCTGAAAGAGAGTAAAGAGAAATGAAATATCAAATGGACTATAAAACTAGATGTTCACAGAATAATCAACCAAACAGACCAAAGGGCAGTATTACGGCCAAGAAACAAAGTTCAGAAGGCAAGTAAGGTCAGGAGAGAACTAATGGAAATGAGGAGCCCAGAGAGGAAGTAGGAAGAGTGCTGTTACATTGATGGTATTGCAACTGATGACACGAAACAAAATGGGAGTAAATCGAGTGGGAAACTAATGTGCTCTGTAAACTTTCACCCATACCACAATAAAGTGTTCAAAACTAAAACAAAACAAAAACTAGATGTTCAAGTTTCAACATCATTGGCTTACTTAAAGTTAGCCAACCATTTTCATCTAGATGTAGAATGTCTGGTTGCACCTGAAGAATAGTTGATTCTGCTTCAGGCCTTGTAACAAAAGCAGTATACCTTGTTTACTAATGGGCAAACAGTTCTGAGTGCCTCATGGGCAGACTGTAAAGAGACTCCCACTGCCTGAGTCTCCACTAAAATGGAGCACAGGAACCAACCAACTTTAACAGCCAGAAAGAGCCTCACAGACACATAGATGTGTGCCTCGTTAAGAATGGTGTGGCAGATAGCCACAAGGCCCCAGTGTATGATTAATGGTGTCAATATGAAGTTCCATGTCTGTCATCTGGGGGCAATGTTTGTGATGATGGCATTTTCCTCCTTTCAATTCACACTTTCCTCTGAAGAAAGGCTTCTCATTTATATCCTCTGAGGACATTCCTAACAAGATGGATGTACCATTGCATGTTTAAGGAGGGAGAAAAAAGACAATTGCAGGACGACAAGGAAAAAAAAAAAAAAATGAAAGCTGAATCATCCTCAGTAATCTCCTAAATTTATATCCTTCAGCATCACAAACTGAATTATCTCTATAAATATTAGTTGAGGAAAACAACTTTTCACTTACAGCTGCATGGTGAAAAACCACATCACATCCATACAGTATGGAATTTATTTTCAGTCTAATGTGCCAATGGCAGTTTTCAATAAGAAAAAGCAATTTGCTAGTCTAGCCAATTATGATTTGTCCTTGGATGAAGATGACAGCAAGGTCTGTGCCTCTGGTTCATTGAAGACATCAGAAAGATATCCCTAATACTCAGGCTGTTTTTCTGTGAAGTTAAGCATTAAGAAGGTGATTAAAATTCAGCTTAACTTTGGTACCAAATCAAAGGAAAAGCATTGCTATCTGATGGTAAAAGAGGGACTTCAGAACTGTCCAAAGCAGAGAGGGCACGCCTTTAAATTCTGAGCCTTGTGGGCAATATTGAAGGTCAGTGACTCCAGACAGACCCTCACCAGGATGCCTCTCATCTATGCCTTGGGGCTATAAGGGTTACTTGAAGTGTCTACACCACCACACATGGATTTATTTAAACATGAAGCCCTCGTTGAATTTCATACCTCTTTTGCCCAGAGAGGACACATAACTGTGAAGGAGAGGTCTAGAATCACTCCTGTTTATGCCATTGATACATGTGTCATCATCAGAAAATTATTTTCTCTCTTTTTGCACAAATTGTAACCATTATCACCACTGCTGGGCACAAACTCCAGTGGCTACACTAATAACCCTGGGCAATATTAGGCAAAATCTCTACCAGTGCTTCCCAAAAAGCCATTTCTGTCAAGGTTGATGGAAATGAATTCCACACAGAACCTTTCCTCACATTGCCTTCTTTTAAACAAAATATTTCACACATGGATCTTATTGATAGAACCCAAGTCACACAGCTGCAAGAGAGCTAAAAAAGTGACTTTTTTAGGTTCTACCTGGGCAAGTAAGACTCATAATGTGGAAAACTCCCCCAAAACAGAATTTTCTAAAGAAGTTAAGAGTTGTTCTAAAGAGGCTAAACCAAAACCAACCCAAACTCACTGCCATTGAATCAATTCTGACTCATAAACCACCACTGGATTTCCAAGGCTATAAATCTTTACAGAAGCAAAGTACCTCATTTTTTTTCCCCCACAGAGCAGCTGGTAGGTTCAAACCACCAACCTTTCAGTTAACAGCCAAATGCCTTAACCACTACACCACCAGAGCTCCTTTTCATTTCTAAAGGGCTAAGAGGGCACAAATCGTGGAAACTGTCCACTGGCACGGGGAAGAAATACAACAAAATATGTCTTAAAAAGGTTCCTTTAGCAATCTTATAGAAAACAGATTGGAGAAAAGTAGAGTTGGGCAATAGGGAGATCAATTTAAAAGGTTAAGGCAGCAAGAGATGAAACAGATACGGTTATGACTATTGACCATAGACACAGAACAGAATGAGTACAGATATAAGATGCTAGTGAGCAAAGGCCTAGTCTATTTTCTTCACTGCTGAAGCAATAGCAGTTTCTTGCAGGGGCTCAATAAATCTTTTATTTTTATTTTTTAAAGGAATAATTTACATATAGTAAAATTTACCTTGTGTGTGAGTCTAGACAATTATTTACAATAGCTTAACCACAATTGAGCTATACAACAGTTCTATCACACCTCAAAATTTCCTTATTCATCCCTTTTGTAATATATCTCTCCATTCTACCACCTAGCAACCACTGATCTCTATTCTCTATGTATTCTTTTGTTATTTCTAGAATGTTATATAAATGAAATAATACAATATATAGTCTTTGGAGTCTAACTTCTTTCATTCTGCAATATGCATTTGAAATTCATCAAGTTTTTGCATTTATCATTAATTCATTCTTTTTTATTGCTGAATAGTATTTGGCAGTATGAATGTGTTTGTTGTTAGGTGCCGTCGAGTCATCTCTGATTCACAGTGACCCTATGAATAGCAGAACAAAACACTGCCTGGTCCTAAGCCAAGCCCACAATCCTTGCTATTCCTGTACCCCATCGTTGCAGCCACTGTGTCATTCCATCCTGTTGAGGGCCTTCCCCTTTCTCATTGACCCTGCCCTTTACCAACCATGATATCCTTCTCCAGGGAATAGTCCTTTCTGACAACATGACCAAAGTAGGTGAGATGAAGTCTGGCCATTCTCGCTTCCAAGGAACATTCTGGCTGCACTTCTTCCAAGACAGATTTGTTAGTTCTTTTAGCAGTCCATGGTACCTTCAGCATATTTTGCCAACACCACAACTCAGAAACATCAACTGTTCTTCAGTCTTCCTTATTCATTGTCCAGCTCTCACATGCATATGAGGTGACTGAAAATACTATGGTTTGTGTCAGGCTCTCCTTATTCTTCAAGGAGATATTTTTTCTCTTCAACACTTGAAAGAGGTCTTTTGCAGCCTATTTGCCCA
The DNA here is from genome assembly GCF_000298275.1 of Orycteropus afer afer. Lineage (NCBI taxonomy): Eukaryota > Metazoa > Chordata > Mammalia > Tubulidentata > Orycteropodidae > Orycteropus > Orycteropus afer. The sequence goes on along the minus strand of NW_006921797.1, from coordinate 2,687,075 downwards.
ATGCTATACGTTGTCTGATGTCTTGACTGCTGCTTCCATTGATGTTGATTGTATAACCAAGTAGTATGAAGTCTTTGACAACTTCAATCTTTTCTCCATTTATCATGATGGAGCTTATTGGTCCAGTTGTGAGTATTTTTGTTTTCTTTATATTAAGGTGTAATCCATACTGAAAAGTGTAGTCTTCAATCTTCATCACTAAGTCCTTCAAGTCATCCTCACTTTCAGCAAGCAAAGCTGTGTCGTCAGCATATTGCAGTTTGTTAATGATTCTTCCTCCAATCCTGGTGCCTCATTCTTCTTCATATAGTCCAGCTTCTTTGATCATCTGCTCATAATACAGATTGAATAAGTACGGTGAAAGGATACAACTCTGATGCACTCCCTTCTTGATTTTAAACCATGCAGTGTCCCCTTGTTGTGTTTGAACAACAACCTTCTGGTCTATGGACATGTTTTTCATGAGTACAATTAACTGCTCTGGAATTCCCATTCTTCTCAATCTTACCCATAATTTGTTATGATCCACATAATCAAATGCTTTTGCATAGTCAATAAAACACAAGTAAACATATTTCTGGTATTCTTTGCCTTGAGCCAAGATACATCTGACATCAGCAATTATATCCCTCATTCTACATCTCTTCAGAATCTAGCTTGCATTTCTGGAAGTTCTCTGTCAATATACTGCTGCAACTGTGTTTGAATTATCTTCAGTAAGATTTTACTTGTGTGCGATATTAATGATATTGTTCGATAATTTCCACATTCTGCGGGATCACCTTTCTTTGGAATGGGTACAAATACAGATCTCTTCCAGTCAGTTGGCCAGATAGCTGTCTTCCAAATCTCTTGGCATGGCTGAGTGAATGCCTCCAGTGCAGCATCCATTTATTCAAACATCTCAATGGGTATTCCATCAATTTCTGGAGTCTTATTTTTCGCCAATTCCTTTATTCAGTTTTGACTTATTCCTTCAAAACCATTGGTTCTTGATCATATGCCACCTCTTGAAATGGATGAATATTGACCAATTCCTTTTTGTACAGTGACTCTGTGTATTCCTTCCACCTTCTTTTGATGTTTTCTGCATCATTCACTATTTCGCCCATAGAAACTTTCAGTACTAGAACTTGAGGCTTGAATTTTTTTCTTCAGTTCTTTCAGCTTGAGAAATGCCAAGCATGTTCTTGCCTTTTGGCTTTCCAACTCCAGATCTTGGCACATTTCATTATAATAGTTGACGTCGTCTTCTGGAGCTGTTCTTTGAAAGCATTAGTTGATCTATTCCCCAATTACTGGTCGTTTGCATTGTTTCCTGTTTGAGGGATTACAAATCACCCATGTTTTTGTGTGCACATAATTTTTCTTTTTATTTGCATAAATACCTAGGGGTGGTAGTACTGGGTCAAGTGTTAAGTTTAACTTAATAAAAAACTGCCAAACTGTTATGCAAAGTGGGTGAACCATTTCACATTGCCAATAGCACTGCATAAGTTCAAGTTGCTCCACATTCTCACAAGTGCTTAGTATTGTCAGTTTTTTAAACCATTCTAATAGATATCTGGTGGTACTTTGTGGCTTTAATTTGCATTTTCTTGAAGGCTAATGATGTTGCATATCTTTTCATATTCTTATTTTCTTCTAATATATATTTCTGCTAAAATGTTGAAATATTTTCCACCTTATTTTTCAATGTCTATTTGATGTATCTGTAAATAAATTGGTACTACATATGTTTAGAAGAATAAAATTACCTCAAGCTGGTATGACTGGACACTCCTAACAAGAGAGAAGGGAGAAGGTTTGGGATGACACCAAACTTTCTAAGTGAATGTTGATTAAAAGCATTTAGCTGAATGACTTAATAGACAGAGCCAAAAGTGGTTTTTACCACGGCCTTCCAATTAATTACTATCATTAAATAGTTTCTCCCAGAATTTTAAATGCATGTTGTTGTTGTTGTTGTTATGTGCTGTCAAGTCGGCCCTGACTCATAGCGACCCCTCCTTGGGTTTCCAAGGCGATATCACTATGGAAGTAGATTGCCCAACCTTCCTTCTGAGAAGTGGCTGGTGGGTTTGAACTGCCAGCCTTCTGGTTAGCAGTCAAGTACCTTAGGCACTACACTACCAGAGTATATCTTAGTAATGGTTTCCTGAAATGTTCTGCATTTGCATAAACAGATGAACACCAATTGGCTTTTACTTCCTGCTTCTAAGAAAAATAAAAGAAATTTCAAAAAAAATCTACTTTATTCCTCAGGAAACCTTGGCAGTAGCTCCGCTTGGCCTCCAAAAGAGTACTAAATAAAATACCAAGTCAGAGGGAAGAAGAATGAGAATCTGAACTCTATAGGCTCTGGATGTTAATTAAATGGTCAATCCTTTGTAATCACCTTCGCTGCAGCTGAAGGATGCTGAAAGCTCCATCAGAAGAAAGTAGTTTGCTGCCTCCTAAATCACTGAAGAACCAAAAGTTCTTGGGCAATAGGGAGTAGCTGGTGGCTGATGCAAGAATTGCTTTCTTCACTTGGAAGTGCCAGATTGTAAAAATAACACTGTGAGCTGTATCTGAGCCAAGACGAATCAGCACCCCACTGCAGCTGGGATGAAGCTTGTAGAATGGCCAGAATAGTTGCTAGTCCAGGGAAGCTGGAGCCAAAGAGTGGACATGGGGCCAGCCCGCATTTGGTATTCTTCAAAGAGCAACCAACCTTGGTCTTCAGTTTAAGCAGTCATGATAGAACAATAGACACAGGGCAAACTAGGAAAGAAAATAAAATATGGAGTAAGCAATACTTACTTTTCTCCACACTGCTGTGGAGAAAAGGTTGGTTAAGAAAAACACACTGTTTTTTATATTGATTCAGTCCAGGCAATATTATAAAAAAGCTGGTTGTTGTTGTTGTTGTTGTTATGTGCCTTCCAGTCGGACCCAACTCATAACAACCCCTACTTAGGTTTCCGAGGAGGTATGACTATGGAAGTACATTGCCCAACCTTCTTTCCGAGGAGTGGCTGGTGGGTTTGAACCGCCAGCCTTCTGGTTAGCAGTCAAGTGCCTTAGGTACTACACTACCAGAGTTCCCCAAAAATCTGGTAGGTTTGGATAATTTCCATCTTCAATTGATTTTTCCATGAGAAGAATCATCAGTGTGGGAACCTCAAAGATCATTGATTCCAGCCCTTATGCCCTCAATAATACAGATGCTAATAGGACAGAAGAGAGGTTTTAAACTCCCATAGTCAGGAAGTTACTCAGTTGTATCGCTGGAGTTAGAACTTGACTCAACTCAGTCACTCTGGCAGATACTCCTTTCTCTGGCAGCTAGGAAGAATGCAGGACAGTACAGGGCCTGTGATTGGACACTTCCTAAAATTTTGCTTGGGCTTTTGATTAAGCTTTTGCTTTACCAGTTGCTGTTGAGTTAGCTCTGACTCATAGTGACCCCACATGTGTCACGGTAATAAGTACTGTGTTCCATAGAATTTTCAATGGCTGTTTTTTTTGGGAAGTAAATTGCTAGGCTTTTCTTCTGAGGTGCCTGTAGGTGGACTCAAACCTCCAAACTTTGGATTAGCAGCTGAGTGTTTAACAGTTTGCACTACCCTGGGACACCAAGTTTTGGCTTTGCCCCAACCCCAATTTGCCACAAAAAAAAAAGAAAAAAGAAAGAAAGAAAGAAATTATCAGAGAACTCATCATTTAAATATTTTAAAAATTCATTTTATACTTACAATAAACAAAACTGTATTCAGAGTTAAGGTACGAAAAAGGAAAGGATAGAGAAGAAAGATTTACAGAGAAGAATTTCTGTAACATGATCTGGTGAAAACGTCTGTCTGTCTGTGTTTGATTCCCAGATTTTCCATGTATTAGTCCCATGAACAGGACAAATTATTTATTACCTCTGATATTCAGTTGCTTTCTTTCTAATATTGGTACAAAGTGCTTTCCTCATAGAACTACTGTTTAGGTGCTTATCCAGATCTCCAGGATCGTGTACATCCTGGGCCATAAAATCAGAAACTGTAAGAGAAAAGCTTTCCTCTTCTTGGAGCATCTGTTATGTACCACATTAGATTATTTTAATTATTATTTATGTGTTAAAATAAATATACAAGGAAAGGGGCAAAAATGTAAAATTCAAAAGAATTTTTAATGTAAAGTACAGGATGTCCAAAAATTTGGAATTCACAACTAGTTCCTTAGGCTGTGCCCTTAGACATCTTCTCTCTACCACCAAAAACAAAGCAAAATGAAACAAAGAAATAAAAGCCACATTCCTGTGAGATGTTGTTTGGAAAAAGAGGCACTCTGAATGGCACAAGGAATCAGTACATTTCTTTCCTCCTTCTGGTGAAGAATTGATGAGGCGGAGACAAGATCTACACACTTGACACTTCTTGAAAATAATACACAAAAACTCACTAAAATGGCATAGCACAAAGGGAATCTCAGGCAACAAGAGAGCCAGAGAGAGCAGGTGGGTATGGTGCTGCAAAGTTAGGCTGAACTAGAGGTCTGCTGAATGTTCAAAGGTTCTGGGACTTGGACAGAGATAGGAATACACAGAGAGAAGCCCATATTTGGCCAGGCTTGGTTCACAACAGAAATGACAGCTTAAAGATCTATTACAGTCCCTGCTACTGCTAGGGCACGGTTTTCATATCTCCAAGGGTTTGTCCCTAGACTAGATAACTGCCCATAGTTATTCTTCATCGGTAAATCAAAGCCATCAATTACTGCCTCCTAGTGCAGTTGCCAGGGCTCTAGGAGAGAAAGGCCTGAGAAAGTAATCATTGAGCAAGAGTGGCTCCTTCCGGATTTGTTTGCTGCCAGTGGTGATGTCAGACAAGTGCTGAAGGCACTATGTGATCCAGCCCCCATGCTGGGCTTGAACCCCAGCCTAATACTGTCCAGAGCCTGTCTTTATCACTTGACCATGTACATCTGAGCATCACAGACCTGTGCACAACCTTCATGGATGTGTGGACACTGAGGTTTCCCTTGTCCTGCCATGATTCTGCGGTAATTAAAGTTTCATTCCCTACTGCCCTCCTATTAGTCTCTTGGTTTTAATAGTGCTGCTAACAGATAGGTGTGTGTATGACCAAGCTCTGAATAGAAGTGCTCCCACAGGCTACAAAAAGTCCAGATTAAGCTACCAATTTTTATTAGATAATAAAACAGTGAAAAAATTCATAAGCTTTTAAGCTAAGGCTTGAGTTATTTATAGGTAGTAGCAGATTGCCCAATCTTCCTTCCAAGAGAAATTATTACAAATCATTTGTCCAGACAATAGCTATTGATTGTTACTTTGAGCTAGGCACAGTTCTAACTTTTAATCCCAATACTATTTGAGAATTGCACATTTACCCTTTGTGCCACCAACTAGTTGCAGAGAATCGCAGGTGATTTAAAATTAAACAACTTAAACATGCTGGTAAAAATAAAAGATTAAAAAATATTTGCAATAAGATCTTCAACAAGATAGATTGACATGGTGGCTGCAACAATGGGCTCAAACACAGCAAGAATTGTGAGAATAGCACAGGACCGGGCAGTGTTTCATTCTGTTGTACATAGTGTTGCTATGAGTTGGAGCCAACTTGACGGCACTAGCAACAATATATATTGTTATTATCATCATCATAATTATCAAACTCTCTACAGTCTTCTTTATGTGTGCTCTTGTATATATTTTTAGGTTACCTTCAAGTTAATGGACTTCTATTCTTGTTATTTAAAATCACCGTGACTAATTTATCAAAGACAGTGTAGACAATGGAATGCTTCTCACTAGTGATGATTTGTGTAACTTACAAATTTTCCTAAATTTCTTTCACTTTAGTTTTATGTTTCAATCATGTGTATGAAGATAATTTTTTAGGTAATTATTGCTAATTCATCATTTTAGAGGTATACCTTAGCTATAATTACGTCTACCATTTTATCATATGTAGCTTTGATGTGAGGAAAATGAAAGAAAATTTAAAATAGCCAAAAAGAAAAAAAATGAGATTAAAACAAAATAAAAATCGGCTCCTTACCATTATGCTCTTTTTAATTCTCCAGTAATTTTTCTGTGTGTAATTTGTGTGTGCATGTTTATAGACAATCAGATAATAGTGCTTTTTGCTCTTTATAAAGTGTTTTAATATATACACAAGTCTTCAACATTTTTTTTCATGTAATAATATATCATGGACATGCTTCCATGAATCATATGTATCTATTTGATAGTCTCAGCAGCTATGTAATATTACTCTAAATCAATGCAGTGTATTCTGTTCCATGATTTCCTCTATCAATAAATATTTGTATTGTTTCTAATTTGTTATTATTAAAATATGCTTTCTATGAATATCCTTATATTTATATTTTTGTGTAGTTGTAGGAGTATCTCTGATGAATAATTTTTGGAAGTGAGATTGTTGAAGTCATGAGGATGCATAATTTAAAATACATAAAAATACTACTAAACTGTCCCCCAGAATGCTATGAAAATTTACCCTTCTAACTAATATTATATGAGAGTGCTCAATTACTCAATGATTTATTAATGTTAGACATTACCTTTTTTTTTTTTAAATTGCTCATGTAATATATTTTTTAATGGATATCTTAAAGCATTTTTGTTATCTTAACATTTTCCAATCACAGTGAGAGCTGATCATTCTTTCATTTGTAGGCCATTTTATAAATTACCAATTCGTTCTTTAGGGTGAGCACCATAAGAGAAAAGCTTTTCCTTCTTAATATTGGTTTGTAGGAGCTTTGTATAAAGTAGGGATATCTGTCCTTTGTCTCCATACGTCTTTTACAAACATAGGGCAATTCCCACAGCAGCTGAGAATCTACACTGTCTGGGTATCTACTACACTAATTAAAATTGCATCACAAAGTCATTCTTCTTTGCTCAGGCACTGCCTTTTTAATACTTAATTCATGCATGCAACTTAGAAATAGCCAAATAGCATTAAAATGCTGATGACAATAACAACAAAAAGTAGTTCCCTCCACCATTTGTTCCTAGCCCAAGTCACACTTCCCAAAAGTAAATGTCAGCCACTTAGATGAGTATGTCTATGGGTTCCTAATGTCAGTTTGTGATCTGCTGCTAACCTACAGGTTGCCAGTTTTAACCTACTTGCGTTCTGTGGAAGAAAGATTTGGTGAACTATTTCTGCAAAGATTACAGCCAAGAAAATCCTATGGAGCAGTTCTACTCTGTAATTCACAGGGTTTCCATGAGTCCGGGGCTGACTTGATGGCAGCTAGCAACAAACCAAAACCAAACTCACTACCATCAAGTTGATCACAACTCATAGTGATCCCCATAGGGTTTCCAAGGAGATAAATCTTTATGGAAGCAGACTGCCTCATCTTTCTTCTGCAGAGCTGTGGGTGGGTTCAAACCACTAACCTTTTGGTTAGCAACCAAATGCCTTAACCATTGCACCACTAGAGCTCTTTATATTATAAAGTATATGCTTGTATTACAATTTCTTGACTTGACAGTTTTAGACATTAACTTAAGTCTTTCTATGAGGGAATAATTTGGTTCTTTCCCACAATGTCTCAGTAAAGTTGTATCAAAGTTTTGGGTTAAATCCATGGTCAATGTTTTTATATTATCATGACTATGTAAATATTACCCAATGCTAAGATAACTAATATATTACAATTATAGTTCCTTTCTTCCATCATTTTTTGTTTCTACTGATATTCATTTCCCATTTGCTTACTTTTCTAGGTATATAAGACCAACCTTTCTCACACTTTACATGTAGGCTCCCAAGAGAATTTTCTACATGGATAAATCCATATTTCCCTGTTGTTGTTGTTGTCCTGTGCCAACAAGTCCTCCATGACTCATAGCAACCTCTCCTTGTGTTTCTGAGGTGGTATCACTACGGAAGTAGATTGCCCAACCTTCCTTCTGAGGAGTGACTGGTGGGTTTGAACTGCCAGCCTTCTGGTTAGCAGTCAAGTGCCTTAAGCACTACTCTACCAGAGCTCCTCCATATTTCCCTGAAGATTTATAATTGACACCCTCCATTCTCCTGCCTTAGTCTAAAATCATTGCCCCCCAGCTCTGCTGCATAGCTACTGTCTAGGAGTCCCCTTTCTTTCCTTAATTGATGTCCCTATCTCTTGAATCTCAGTTCTTCCACTTTTGGGTTCACTTCCTCTTTTGTGGGGGTGGGGGAATACATCTCACAGAAACTTGATTGGAAAATAGTGTATTGGAGTGAATGTTTTGAGAATGTTCATATAAGAAATTGTCCTTTTTCTATATTTGCATTTGATCTATAATCTATCAAAGCATCAAATTTTATAGCCAGGTTTCCTATATTGATATTTAAAAACAGTTTTCCCTTTATTTTTATTTGTACTATCTGAGACATTTCTTCAATTATCTTCCAACTATTATATTAAAGTTTCTACTTTAGCTCTCATTGTTTCAATTTCCAAGAATGAGCTCTTTCTTTTTATTGTTCCTTTTTTTATGCAGCATCCCATTCTTGTTTCATAGATTCAATGGTTTCTATCATCCTGAGGAATTTTTTTTCTTCAGTTGGGTTAATTTTTTAAGTTTTTTTCTTCTATTTCTTGTATTGTTTATATTTCCTAATTTTTGTTTGTTTTCTTCTGTCTTTCAGATTGCATTTTTCCAATAATTCCTGCTCACCATTAACTGCCTTTATGTAGTACATTTCCTTAGTAATATGACATTTAAAAATCAACTAGAAACTCTAAGTACAGGACTTGTTGTTGGTTGTCATCAAGTCAATTCCAGTTTGTGACAACCACATATGTGGAGAGTAGCACTGCTCCATAGAAACTGCTCAAGGCTGTTATCTTTCAGAAGCAAGTCACCAGGCGAGTCTTCTGAGGCACCTCTGTGTGGGTTTGAACCACCAACCTTTTGGTTAGTAGCCAAACACTTAAAAGTAGCTGAACACTTAAAAGTTTGCACTTTCCAAATGCAGTATAGTGCCGTATAGTGAGTTTCATTGTGAAATTCAGTGGGGAGCTGATTCCTGGGGGGATCCCAAAATATCAATATTTTTTCCTGAAACTACATGGTTTTTCCAGAAAGAAAAATCTGCCTGAGAGAACTGGTGAGGTCAAACATCCTAGAAACCTACCAAAGGAAGTAGAATTGGGATTTTCCTTTTCAGTATTCAGACTTCTATCTAATCCCCCTGTTTTCAGCCTGTGACCTCACCTCCATTTGATCTCTTTGAATCAAAAAGCTCTCTGTCAAATTTCTCCAGAGAATAAATCCACCAGCTCCTGCAGAAGTGGTGAGGGGAAATTCATTTCATTTTGTGGATTAGAGGAGGGGGCCTGGGCATCTAACTACGACTCATTATTATTATTTAATAAATTTTTTGTTGTGATATGAGTGAAAGTTTACAAAGCAAATGGTTCAACGATTCATATACATTTTATTTCATGGCATTCATTGCAATCCTGCAATGTAGCAGAACTCTTCCCACTTCCCCCCATGTTTATTTCCCTTCATCCTTCTTTCTTATCACTTCCTGCCTTCTTAGCTTTATCCCAGGGCAAAGGCTGCCCTTCTGATCTCATATGGTTGATTGTTCTAATAAGTGCATACCTTCCTTGTAGCAGTGTTCACCTTACAAGCTTGTCTACTAGACACCCATTGTTTTGGTTACCTAGTGCTGCTCTAGATGCAAGCATACCATAGGCTTGAACAAACAAGGGTTTATTCTCTTACAGTTTTGGAGGCTAGAAGTCTGAGTTCAAAGTGCCAACTCTAGAGACTGGATGAAAGCCCCTTGACCTTGGACTTCAGCTCAGCCTCTTGTTCCTGGCCCACAGAAGTTGGAGGTTTCTATTGACTCAGACAGCTTTTGGATGCTGAGGCTGACAAACCCAAGGTCAACAAATAAAATGGCACAGTCCCACTATTACCAAATAACATGACAGACCACTAATTTAAGGCCAGAGACAGTTTCAAGACCGGCAGGAAACATGGCAGGCTGCTGAATGAAGACTTGACTACACACAGGGTCCAAGAATGCCAAGAAGCTGCAAAGACCTTTCTCAAAGTGTTTTCTTATATACCGGAAGCAGACCACATCCCTAAGGCAGCTATTCAGCTGCTCCAGTAGATTCCACCATGGAGATGATTGCATGTCCAATTTTTCCTGTTTAAAAGATAATCTTTCATGTGACATGTCTTAAATGTATCTCTTCCCAGGAATGTCTATCAAGCAGGAATCATTGGCAATTCTCTCCTTGATGTAAATTGATTTATCACATCCTTTTATAAGGATTCTTATAAATGGGCAGGGAAATTTGGGGACCACCAGGAAAAGTATCAAAGTGGGAATAACAGACTTCAGTCTTCATTCTGCCACTAACTAGCTTATCTCCTTAGGGAAGTCATTTCACCTCTTAAAAGTTCAGTTCCTCATCAGCAAAATGACTACATAAGTGCCAAACATTTTTCCTGATTTAACAACATGATGGGTCTTTAAATGAAAGATAGTGAGACTAGTAGCAGGATATTTCTGGAACATGGGGCATGCTTGAAAGAGGGAAGGAATCCACAGGATACTACAGTTTAAGATGCACATAAGGTGGGCAAGGAAGTCCTGAATGGAGCTAGAGAAGATTGATAGTCCTGGATTTCTAGGAGATTCAGGATGACACTAAGGAAGGGATATTAGAAACAGGAAGCAAGAGTAGCTAAAGACACATATAGCTGTTTCACGAAACAACATAGTACACTAGAATTTGGGGATTTGGAATCGGATATCACCTGTGCTCAAATGCCTAATCCATAAAGAACAGCTGTGTAACCTAGAGCAGGTTACCTGAATCCTGGGGCCTCATTTTTCTTACCTGTGAAAGGTAAATTATAATATTTATTTTATAAAGTTGTGTGTAAGTTAAGGAGTTAACATATTTAATGTGTCTGACACATAGTAGATACTTAATTCATAGCACTATTTTGTTTTTTTTTTTAATATATTCCTGCTAATTATCATTTGAAATTCCCCTTGCAGATACTTCTGAGCAACGGTTCTAGAACACCTTTATGTTTCAAAGCCTGTAACTATCCTCATCCATGATCAGATGCACAGGAACACAACAAAATTCACAGGGTAAGGACTTGGCTATAAGGTATGCTGGAATCTGGGATTGTTAAAATGTTTGTGTTGCTAGGAGACAAGAGGAACTGCAAGTTGTTGGGCTTGGAGTTAAAGAAATGGGTCTGACTATAAAGCTCCCTTCTGAGGGTCAATGTCAAAAAACTTTAGCCAATCTGGTTGGCTCATTGTCAGCATCAAAGGGTCCAATTCAGTGGATGTAGCACAATGCAAGAAGGACAGATAATGTGTGATCCTCAAAATCAGGCAGCAGAGAGTCTCAATGACTGAATATTCCTGCTTGTAATCTGGTGACTAGAGATAAAAATCCCATCCTTAAAGAGACAGCTAGCAGGAACAAAGCAAAAGGCCAGGATGTGAGGATAGGGCTGTGGTTATGTCAGAAACTTAGAGGTCCAATAAAAAATTAAGCAGAACCTCAGCCAGTCAGGCTGGGCTTATGTGGCTGAATCCACAGAAGTCTCTAGCACGTGTGCTTGCATGTGTCTAGGGCTTCCACCAGATTCATTTCATACAGGACATGCAAGAGAGACTAAAGCCAGCTTTCTTCTGTTTCCAATGTAACGTCTGCCTTGCTCTGGAATGGTTTAAGAGCTAGGCAGGGCCACACCTGCAGAGACCCCTTGTAGTGAGCTGGGCTGGTGCAGCCAAAGACAGTATCTTTTCATCCACATTGACTTTGTTCCTACAAAGACCAGAGGCAACAGTTAACTGCAATTCAAAAAGGGGTGGATTCTGAGTATTGTTTCATGATGTATTTAAAGAAAGAGAATCTGTTAGGAGAGAACGGCTTCATGCTTATCCTTTGCTAGATAACCCTCTTCTCCAAAAGGGGTGACTAGGAGAGAAAAACAACTAGTTTGATGTTTTGAATATGACATTTTAGGACATGAAATTAAGAGTGTGATCCAGGACAGGGAAATCTGAACACACAAGCAGTCATTTTATCTGGAACTTTATCAGCAATTTCAAATACTTGGTTTCATGAGCTCTGGATTTCCATGGGGAAGTAAAAGAACAATTTACAAAAAGAAACTTTCTTCTAATGCTGGGGGTCAAATTTATTAACAAGCTTCATTGAAAAATAAAATTTCAAAGAGCTGCTTCTTTTTCAATTACTCAAGCTGACGAGCCCATTTTGGGCATGTCATCTCTGATGGATTAGGTCAATCAAATTGCATTAGACTATAAACGGTACACATTACATAGCATTAATAATGTAATTGAACAGGACCTACATTCTTATGATGAGTGTACAAGAGAAGTTCTTCTTGAACTTCACTTTCCAGTCTCTGTTTTACTTATATGCTTCTTGGTCTCTTAAGGCCTTTCCTGTGTGCTTTACCTCCTCTGGTTTACCCATTTCCCAAAGAGAAATGATTAGTGGAAGTTTTATTTCCTAGCTTCCCTTGCTCAGGTTTAACATGAACACTACTGGAGAAGACAGCACACATGAATATCCTGTCCTTTTGGAATTTAAGAAGTGTTCAAGTAATATGGCTGAGATTTTTGTTTCTGTCACTGCTGAACCTGTTTTGATTAAGTTTGTTTTCTGTGAATATCAAAAGTTGATTTAGGCTATCTTTAAAAAAAGAAAAAAAAAATCTAATGAAATAATATAGGGCAACTCATAGAACTGAAGGGAAAACTGAAGAACTAATCATTGAAAAGGACAAGAACCAGAGGACAGCTTTAGGTCTACATAGTGGGGATAAGTCATGATCATTGGAACTCTGCCATTTTCAGGTGTTGTGTTTCTGTTCTATATGCAAATTCCAAGGAAAGAGGTCTGATGGGTCTCAATGAGTCTCTTCCTATCACTTGATCAAGAGAATGAAGAGATTCTTTACTGATGGCCCCATCAAGTCTATGTGCTTTGGAGGACAGCTGGTTCACAAAGCAAAGGGGAAGAGTTCCTTAGTCTGCAAATCCCAGATGTCCATTGAAGTATAAAAGGAACTGGTTGCCATGTAGCTGGACCTGGGCAGTGAAAATCAGGACTGGTGAATAAAATGGTGTGTTGTAATCTTGGCAGTGTCAGAATTTATGAGAAATAAAGTGGCCGAACCTATTACTGAAAGTACTAAGTGATAAGAGAAGTTGGGGATGAGCACCAGGTAACAAAAACCAAAATTAAAGGCTACAACCAACTGGTATAGCTGAGAAATTGAGCAAAAAATTGAGAGAAATATGGGTTCATAATTTAACTTTTCTAATTATATTTCCTCATCTGTAAAAAGAGGATGCTAATAATACCTACTTTTATAGAGTTGTTGTTGTTGTTGTTGTTATGTGCCGTCGAGTCGGCCC
>NW_006921797.1:2660770-2673343 GCF_000298275.1 Orycteropus afer afer | reverse complement strand
ACCGCCAGCCTTCTGGTTAGCAGTCAGATGCCTTAGGCCCTATGCCACCAGAGATCCCAATACATGAGATAATAAAAGCATACTACAGCATTCAACTTATTTAGCAGCTGATATGTGCTCTTTCTGAGTCCCAAGATCATCACATGGACATTACTTGCACTATGGCATATTACTTTCAGATGTTCAGTCCCAGCTTGCTTATCATGGAAGTTTTTTTCTGCCTGAAAGAAGCTGTGTTCAGAAACCTTTGTGACACATTCCTTGTCTAAGGGTGGTATACAAAATGTTTCACTTTCCCACATTAGACTAAATCTGACCATGCCCATGCTAAGCACACTTTTCTATTTTCTAACAGTTACTCTGGACTTCAGGGCACCAAATATAATGAATATGTGACAGAAATAGGAAGAGAAGAAGGGGAAAAGGAGAAGAAAAGGCAATAGGACCAGGAGCAGCAGGCATGATGAAAGCTCTTTGATAGTTCGCAGCTTCTTTAACAAAAAACCCAAACCCATTGCTATTATCTCAATTCTAAATCAGGGTGACCCCATGTGTCATAGTGTAAAACTGAGCACTACAGGGTTTTCTAGACTATAATCTTTACAGAAGGAGGTTGTCAAGCCTTTGTTCCGTGATGCAACTGAGTGGGTTGGAACTGCCAACCTTTCTGTTAGCCAAGAACAAACCATTTTTGCTGCTTAGGGACCTGTGAAGCTGCCATTACAAAATATATCACAAGTGGTGTGGTTTGAAAGAACCGAAATTTATTTTGTCACAGTTCTGGAGACTAAATGTCTAAATCAGGGTCTCAGCTATGTGGAGTCATTGTGTGGGCTTCTCTCCTAATTTCTGGTGTCTGTCAGAAATTTTTGGTGTTCTTTTGTTTGTAAACAATTCTCATATGTTGTCTATCTCCTCTTGTATGTCTCTGTGTCTATTCCAGTTTTTCTTTTTTAATAACTCAGAAATGACCATCCTGCTCTGTTATTATTTCATTAACATAACAAAACAAAATTCCTATTTCCAAAGGACTTCAATATATATTTTGGTAGAGACATAACTCAGTCAACAACAAAAGCCAGGAGCGAAAGTAAACCAATTCAAAAGTTCCTCCTCGCTCACAATCCTCAAGTGTCAAATACATCATGCCCAGGGTTCCTTAATGGGCAATGATCATCCAAGTTATCAGATTTCAGGGTCACATGCAATGCACCAAAACATATGCAGCTTCCCAGCTGTGCAGTTTCAGCCTAAGAACTGCAGAGAAATGCTTAGTTTCTCAGCTCCAGTTAGCTTCCACTTCTGCTGCAGGGCTTCAAACTGATTGTGCTCCAGGGCTTAGAACCAGTTCTTCCTGTTCAGTCATGGCCAATGACGTAAAACCAGAATAGATTTGAATTTGTAAAATGTGGGTGTACTAGAAACGATAACTGGAATGGCAAAAAGTTTAAGTTTCCTATTGGAAACTTAATCTTCATCTTAAAAAACAAAGCCAGCATGCAGATTACATATAGCAACCAAATCTTTTGATCGGCAGAATCAGAAACAACAGTGTCCTGCTCAAAGATGGCAGTCACTTGCACTGCTTTGAATGTGTGTTTTCCACCATCCTGACAGTAATCTAATACCCCATATAAAGGTCCTGAAGGGGCTCATTACACCTCTTCCAAGTCTCTCATTCCAGGGTTTTGACTTGTAATTTTTCCTATTCCAGCTATCATCTGGTACACCACATTCCACAAATTCAAGTCTGATTCAATTTCACTGTGTTGAATTTGTTCAAACAGGTTCAGTTTCATGAGCCCTGTTCTGCTCACTGAAGTGTTACTAACAACATTCTCTTCTCCAAAGGCCATAGAAGCTTTTCAAGAGGTTGTATTTCTACCAGGTCATTACTAATTGGAGCTGCTACTGGTATCTGTAGACTTCAGAGTGATAGGCAAAGCAGTGATTCCTGGTCTTCCTTCCAATCTGATCCAGAAATATTTTTTCCCCTCATAGTTAACAGTTCTTATCTTCTTCTTTTTTTTTTTTTAATTTCTAAAACTGCTTTCAAAATTTAGCTCATTAATTGTGTTATATAGTGCTGTAAAATATCAGGGGAGAAAGTTCATATTAAAGCTTGTTTAAAACTCATGAAATATAAAGTATTGTTATTGGCAAAGGAGATTCAATTATAGTGACAGTGAATTCAGCAGATAGCATGTTTTTCATAGTCCAGGGAGAATGCATAATCTTAGGCTTTATGAAATTTTAATTAGATGAATATATAGTCTCAAATAATATGTTGCAGACGTAAGACAAACAGACTTTCAGTTGATCTCCAATGAATTTTCTGTTCTTGAAATGCCAGAAAGAGAAAATACCTTGCAGATGGACCATCTATGCAACACATTACACAGATACCTTCAATTTGTTTTACCTCCCACAGAAAAACAGAAAAAAGAATCAGAAAATCAGAAACTTCACTTGTCTGATAAAATTGAATATATGTGTATAATCAAAGGACTCTAAATATAAAAAGGTTTTTCAGATATGATTATCTTAAATAACCAGGAGTTAATTTGTAACTTAAGTTTATAGTGACCTTGCTGTTTGGACACACTATTTATAACTTGTTTCTGAGGCTGTCCTTGTTACTAAACTATAGAAGACAAGATTTGGCAGACTGTGTATCTGGATGGAATCTACAGTTCCATTACCAATGAGAAAACTGAATTTCCTAACTTTGTCCAATCTACCTGAAGTCTTATCAGTTAAAAATCAGTTGCTCATCAGGAAGACAACCAATCTACATAACAATAAAGACTCAACTCTACTAATAGTAAAGATGGTGCTACATATCATTAATCTTCCTGCTGACAACTGGAAGGTCCAGCTAAGTGTCTGATTGCTTCAGAATAGGTGTTTATGAGAAAAGCACTTGGATAATTTTCCAATTTCTTCTTTAGTATTTTGGCACCAGGAAAATAGGCCTCACATGATATACTCAGTAATTGTAACAATATTGTTTCAACTCAGAAAACGTTTAGTGAGTGACATGTGAGTTCCCATGGAAGATACTAAGGTGACAGAATACTTCAGACTTCAAGGAGGTGGAAGTATGGTACTGTGTATTAAATCTGTATGTAAACTGCTATACTATAAACTGAAGGAAACCAATCCAAACTCACTGCCATCAAGTCATGTTTGTTGTTTGCTGTCGAGTGGGACCCAACTCATATAGCAGCCCCATTAGGGTTACCATAGGTTTACCAAGGAGCTCTGGTAGCATGGTGCCTAAGGCACTTGACTGCTAACGAGGAGACTGGCAGTTCAAATCCATCAACCACTCCCCAGAAGAAAGGTTAGGCAATCTACTTCCATAGTGATACTGCTTCAGAAACCCAAGGGGGGTCGCTATGAGTCAGGTCCGACTCCAAGGCACATAACAATAACAACAACATAGGATTACCAAGGCTGTAAATCTTACAGAAGCATACTGCCTTATCTTTCTCCTGGCATGCAGTTGGTGGATTTGAACCACCAACCTTTTGTTTAGCAGCCACATGCCTAAACCACTGCCCCACCAGAGCTCCTTAATAATAAACTGAAAGAAAGCAGTAGCTTATACAAATGATGGCACAGAAAAGAGAAGGGGCAAGTGTGTGCAACAGATGATGCCTCCTGGAATCTACTTCCATAGCGATACTGCCTCAGAAACCCAAAGCGGGGTGACTCTGAGTCAGATCCAACTTGACAGCAGTGAGTTTGGTTTGGTATGGTAGCCTTTAGAATCACAAATCCTGGACTTCGAGTTGAAGGGCCTGAGTTTGATTTCCAGACCTAACTTGGATTCTTGTATGACTTGTGACAAGTCACACAACGTCTCTCACTCTCCATTTCCTCCACTGTGAAATAAAAGTAAAAATTCCTCCTGACATGGTTGCTGTGTGATTGAGATGATGTATATCAAGTGATTATTAGCTCAATCTAAAGTGCAGTGAGGTTTTAAAATTGGAATTTATTGGTCATTTAAAATACCATTTAGCAGTTATTAATGGTTTGATTTTGAGAGCTTCAAAAAGGATTGATAACCCACTAGAAATGTTGGTATATACTAAATAAGCATCTAAGTATGCAAAAAGAGTTTGTTTATAATATTAAAAAAGTTCAAGTATAAAATGCAAAATAATTCTTTTAAATAATTTAAGCTTTTCATTCAATTTTTTATAAGTTTAAATGCAACTCTTTCAGTTACATAAAAATAACATTATTTCGTTTTGGATAATTAATGTAGCAGTAATGTTTTTATAGTTGTACACACTCCCCCAACATGTATGCATCAGCATTGGCATTCTACCCTGGGTATAATTATTATTGATTCAATGTTTGCTCTTGGAAAAATTTTAATTATTTTGTAAATTCTTTTTTGGTTCCAGTGTCACTTTCTATTGGAAGATTAGTTTTTGATTAAATAAAGATGTAATTTTAAATGTTAAGGGCTCCTCTGAGAGGAAAATTAATCAAATTGCTTCATTGTGAGCTTACACAATATTGCAACAAAAATGGAAGTTAGGTTTGCAGACACTTTAAAGAAACAACATGTGAGAGTAGAGAGTTAAAAGATGCAAAGCAGCTTTGAATGCCACCCACTGCTCCTAAATAATCTTGGTTTTCTTTGTCAGCTTGAGAATTTCAGTTCATCAGGAATAAAAGGAGGTATTAAAAATGAAGAGAAAGTTGGAATTATAGTGGCATCAGTAAGAGCTCTTTCAAATTACAGAAAGCTCTTCAGAGATTGCACAGATCTTTGAACATATCTCTGGTGCTTTAGTTACTAGCTTAAACTGGCTAGCTCAGGTTTATACTCCTGTTAATCAATGAGCCCACCACCCATCTGAAATTTACCATACTGTAGTAGTGTATGTATTGCTATTATGCTGGAAGCTATGCCACCAGTAATTCAAATATCAATAGGGCATTCATGGGGGACAGGTTTCAGTGGAGTTTCCAGATGAAGACAGATTAGGAAGAAAGGCTTGGCAATCTACTTCTAAAAATTAGCCACTAAAAACCCTGTGGATCATAACAAAACATTGCCTGGCTCACTTACTTTGGATATGTCATCAGGAGCTATCAGTCCCTAGAAGAGCACTATATGTTTGGTGAAGGAAAGGGCCAGTGTGACAGTGAGATGGTGTGGTGCAGTGGATTAGTTGGTATGGCTTTTCTAACCATGGTCTTTGTGACTCCCACCAGATTACTGGGTGGGACCATGCAAATAAGGTATGTGGAATTTTAGTGTAAGGATTGGTTAGCTTTGCCATGCTACTGCGTTTAAAATGAACCCTCTTAGAAGCAGAGGGAGGATCTCACTGCCATCAAGAGAGAAGAGCTGGTGAAGTGGAGCATGCTCTTGGACCCAAGATCCCTGCACTGGACCTCTTTGGCAGTTAACCAGCTGAGACAACTGGCTGAGACGACCACAGAGGAACCAAGAGGCATGAGACAGAGCGTCAGCCTTCCTGGCCCACAGAGCAAAGAAGCTGAGTGTCCTTGGCTAGGAGGCTTGCTGGCAGAGTGAAATGCACCAAAGTGTACCTATTGGCAGAGCTAAAAAAACTGTAACACTTGACTGCTATCCAGAGGGCTGGCGGTTCAAACCCACCAGCCACTCCTCGGAAGGAAGGTTGGGCAATCCTACTTCCGTAGTGATACTGCCTCGGAAACCCAAGGAGGGGTCGCTATGAGTCGGGGCCGACTCGACGGCACATAACAACAACAACAACAAGCAGGGCAGAAGCCAGGCAGAGAGAGGCCAAAGGCTAGAGAGGCATGCCTGAGGGCACAGCAGAGGAGAGACTGTCCCGATCAAAGGATTGCATTCTAAGAGCATTCCTGAACCTGAGTTGTAGCCTGTTACTTCCCTAATGGGTCCCATAATCATGAGTATTGTCTGTTGAATTACGTATGGCCATTGCAACAAATTATTGAACCCAGCAGAGAAGTAGTGAATGTTGTGAGAGGAACAGTTGGTGTCAGAGTTGGTAAAAAGGCTAGAGGATGATGGCATGTCTGGCCTCATAGGAATAAGTCTCGGGCTGTTGATAGTGATTCTACCTCCCTCTTGTGAAGTTAAAGTTCAGAAGATGCTGACTCCATGCCTTTTGCAGATGGAGCTGCACAATAGCTGCAGTGATGAACCTGAACATGCCAGCAATCATGAGGTGACACAGGTCCAGGCAACATTTTGTCCTGTTGTACATGAGGTCATCATGAGTTGGAATCTACTAGATGGCAGCTCTCTCTCAATCTACAAATAAAGTGATTTAAATCCTTGTCTCTATAATAGAAAACTAAGGCTTGCCTAGATTTATTTTTTTTACTCTTATTTATGTATTAACAAAATCATATATTTTTATTTTCCTTTTAGAAATGGCTGGCTGTTTAGTAATATTTAGCCATTCTTGGTAGTGTTTATGATGTGCTGCAGTTTGACCAGGAGAGAGTGTCTGACCAGGAGTTGTTGTGGTTCTGGCTTTCATTCCCAGTCACTTTGGTGAATCAGTAAATCCCATCAAGGCCTTGCTTCCCTCCGCGGCAAAGGGAGATAATAACACCTGTTCTGCTTAACTGAGTTGTGCTATAAAGGCCAAAAATGATCATGTGTGGAGAAGCACATGACAGTGATTAAGGGCTCTAAAATAAATGAATCGAGCATTTAGAGCCAAGATAAATAAATAAATACCTTTGCCATTTAGTTGATCCTGATTCGTGATGACCCTATAGGACAGAATAGAATTGTCCCATAGAGTTTCCAAAGCTGTAATCTTTACAGGAGCAAATTGTCATATCTTTTTCCTGAAGAGTAGGTGGTGAGCTTAAACTGTAGGCTTTTTGTTTAGCAGCTGAACACTTAACCACTACACTGGGGGGCTCCTCCACAGTTCCCAGTTAATGTTAAAATCTGTCCAATTGTCTGGCTATCCTATCATCCATACAATTATTTGAAGTCTTTTGATTCAGATAGTTCTTACAATCCTTTGTTTTCCCAAAGCAATCTCTTCAACCTTGTTGGTATGGCTAATCAATGGAATTCTAATGTTATCCGGTGTGATGACAGTGTAGTGAGTTGTATGAGGTAATAATCTTGTCTCCATACCAACACTGACCTCTTCCCTTCTTGCTCACAAGCCCTCCGGGCCCTGGCCTTTCCCTCTCAAACAGAATTTGGTGACCCTCAGAGTCAGTCACAAATGGGAGAAAGAAACTAATGCCTATGCAACAGCTCAGGAGCTACAGTCATATTACACATCACCATGACATGTCTGGACATATAACCAGCTTTATTATTTGGAACTGCCTTAGAGATGGTGTGCTGAGAACCCTCTTGGACAGGTGGTAAGTGTTAATGAATGAGGTGGTTGCCACAAAGATAAACTAGGCTGGCAGGGAGAACAATTAAAATGATGTTGCCACAATGCCAATGTTATTTTAAAATTTAATCATGCTGCTGGGTGGCTTAATGGGAATTTCTTTTCCATAATAAAAAGAAAGCATGCCAGATGCTGGTGCTGTGAATGCAGTTCTAGCCACACAACACAACACAAAGCAAAAGGCTGTTTTGATGATGAATCAGGTTAGTTTTATCAATGAAGCCAGTAACATAGCATATGTCAGAACCCAAAGTTGAGTTTTCTTACTCTGATGTATTATAAGTTTATTATACATTACAAAAACCAAGCCAGTACAGTTGATCCTTCATATCTGCAGATGGAGATTGAACCATACGCTGATCATTCTTCTTTTAATGACTCCTAAAAATCAATTAAATGGTCAAAACAATCCCTCAAAGGCTAGGAGGGAGCATAAAGTGCTATTTACATATCATTTACATTGTATTAGGTAATCTGGAGATTGTTTAAAGTGTATGGGAGGATGTGTGTAGGTTATATGCAAATACTATTCCATTTTATTTAAGGGACTTGAGCACTGTCCAGAAACCAATCCCCCATGGATACATAAGGATGATTGTACTTAGAAAATGTCCTCATTTTACATAAGAGATGGATTCAGCCTAAAGTTAACCCTTAGTTTACTCTTAGTTCCAACAACTAAGGGTTAAAGAAAAGCAAAAGACCAAAAGAACTTTACAAATCTAATTCACCATATTAACTCCCTACCTCAAAGAAAATAGTTCTAGTAAGCAATAGACAAGGAGCACTTGGTGGCACAGTAGTTAAGCACTTGGCTGCTAACTGAAAAGTCTGCAGTTGAGAACCAGCTGCTCTGCAGGAGAAGGATGTGCCAGTCTGCTTCCATAAAGATTAACTCACTGTTATCGAGTCGATTCCAACTCATAGTGACCCACTTTGGGTTTTGAGGCAGTAGATCTTTATGGAAGTAGATTGCCCAGTCTTCTTACAGCCTTGGAAACTCTATAGCACAGTTCTACTCTATCCTGTAGGGTCACTATGAGTCAGAATTGACTTCACGGCACACAAGAACAAAGCAATGCAATAGCTTCTGATCATAGTTATTAACTCAATCTTAAATAAAATAGGAAAAGACCATTTGCCCTGGTAACACAAATGGTTAAGTGCTCAGTTGTTAACCAAAAGGTTGGAGGTTCCAAACTGCCAGTCCCTCTATGGGAGATCTGCTGGCATAGTGCCTAAGTGCTTGACTGCTAATCAGAAGGCTGGCAGTTCAAACCCACCAACCACTCCTCTGAAAGAAGATTGGGTAATCTACTTCTGTAATGATACTGCCTCAAGAACCCAATAAGGGGTTGCTATGAGTCTGATCCAGTTCAACGGCAGTGAACTTGGTTTTTGGTTTAGTCCCTCCACAATGGAAAAGACCTGGCTATCTGCTTCCATAAAGATTACAGCCTAGGAAACACTATGGGGCAATTCTACTCTGTTCTACAGAGTTATTATGAGTCAAAATTGACTTAACAGCACATAATACCTCTTGTAATAAGAGAAGTGCTATTGATTTTTCATTTTTTGATATGTACAATCAGTGGGAGCACAGGGGTTAAAATCTTATTCTCTAGGACAGGGGTTTGCACTCTAATCTGCCACCTGATTTTATACATAGACTGAATGATTTTTACAATTTAAAATAATAAAACTTAAAAAAAGCTTGAAACATGAATAACTGTAATATCAAATTCAGATTTCAGTGCCTTTAAATAGTATTTTATTGGCACACGGCCACACCTGTTTATTTACATATTGTCTGAGGCTGCTTTTGCACTTCTACCACAGAGGTGAGTCCACACAGAGACCACAAGGGCCACAAAGCCTAGAATACTTCCTCCCACTTGATCCTTTACAGAATGTTTTACCTTGCTCCAAAATTATCTTGCTTAAGTTCAGGTCCTGCTCTGGGTGTTCTTTAGTAAGTTAGCCTTTTTATGTCTGTTTTCTCATATGTAAAATGGAGCTAGGAGCTCTGGCAGCATAGTGCCTCAGGCACTTACTTGACTGCTAACCAGAAAGCTGGCAGTTCAAACCCACCAGCCACTCCTTGGAAGGAAAGTTGGGCAATCTACTTCCATAGTGACACCACCTCGGAAACCCAAGGAAGGGTCACTGTGAGTTGGGTCAGACTCGACAGCACACAACAACAACAACAAAATGGAGCTTATACTATCAGCTTCATATGCTGTTTGTGAAAATTAAATAAATTAAACTTGTGCAATGTGCTTAAAACAGTACTTAGAGCATAGTAGGAACCCTGTAAGTATTGTCATTATTATTATACTTCGTCTTCTAACAAATTAAAAACTAACATCTTATGCTGCTGTTAAGGAATGGTGTCTATTAAGTGAGAAAATAATTGAAAAATAGGAAATTGATTATGAACACATTTTATGCAAATTCAGCAATAAAATTGCATAGGGAAAATACAGTGTAGGTATGATTATTGTTCATCTCCTCACCCTGGAATGTTTGCCAAAAATCTTAGTGTAATTTTGAAACTCATTAATTCAAGACTGAAAAATACAGTTAGATAAAAAAAGTTAGATTGGTATATCAGCCATATTGCTGAAGGATAAGATTAAGGCCCTTGGAATTATTCTTCTAATAAAATACATAATTAGATATTGATTGCTGGGCTAAAACACCAGCTGCAGTTTAAACTGTTATGTCAGCTCACTGTGCTATTTTAAGTATCATAAAACATACCGCAAATGCCTGAAAAGCTAAGGATATTTTCATTTCAGAATTTGGCATGAGAGGCTTCTAAGCAAACTTTGTCTTTACTTTTATCTTGAAGCAAAATTAATCTGAGTTAAAAATGTGTATATATAAGGAAAAATAGCAAAGTGAATCTTGGAAATTAATAAGTAAGTATTAAAAATCTGTAGAGAATGAATATAAATTTTGAGAAAGAACATAAATGGTAAACAAATCAGGATGACCTCAAGTGGTAAATAAACAAATTAAAACAACCCCACTCTTCTTAATTAAATTAATTCAGATTAAAATAAAATATATTGCTTTATGAACTAGTAAAGATATTTAATAAATGAGATCCTGGTAGAGATAGACTAATAATGCCAAAAGTTGATAGGGTGTTTACTGGGGGTCATGTGTTTTCTAAATGCTTTGTATGCATTAATTCATTAACTCTCAGAATATTATTAGTGTTATTCCCATTTTACCAATAAAGAAACCAGGGCAAGATCATACAGCTAGTTGTGAGGTAAAGCTGATATTGAACTGAAGCTGTCTGGTTTATAATTATTGCTTCCAATCACTAAGCTATACTGCAAAGATATGGGCATATTCATACCCTGGAGGTTTCAAAGACAATAATACACATCTGGATTTGAGGACCAGTACCAGTTGCCTTCAACTCAATTTCAACTCCTAATGAACCCATCTATGTCAGAGTAGAACTGTACTCGATAGGGTTTTCAATGACTGAATTTTCAGAAGTAGATCACCAGGCCTACTAAGTTTCAAGGTGCTTGTGCATGGCCTCGAACCACCAACCTTTCAGTTAGCAGCTGAGAGAATTAATCATTTGCACCACCCAAGGACTCTGAGGACCAGCAAAAAGGGGGAAAAAATGGCCTCCATTGATTTCCTCTCAATATTAACTCTCTAAGAGAACATGTGAACTTATTCTACTGCCTGTCCTACACAAATAGTGAAAAGGTTTTCAATGACATTTTAAGGAAACATTTAAGAAGTATTTACATAACAGCAACTTCTCCTCAAGTTAGAGCTACTAAACAAATACACTGATGTTTCTAGGTTTAGGATGAGAACTATCAAATATTGAAATGAAAACCTATTACCACTGACTTGATTCTGACTCCGAGTGACCCTATAGAACATAGTAGAAGTCCCCATAAGGGTCCAAGGCAGTAATCTTTATAGAAGCAGACTGCCTCATCTTTCTCTCATAATTATTGCTTCCAATAAAAGTGATTAGCTTAGTTATTTAAACGTAACCATGCTCATACAGCTAGTAAGTGGTAGAACCTGGTTTTTAATTCATTTTATCTGATTTTTAAGATCTCTGCTTTTCCACTTTCAATACTGCCTGTTTTTTAAGTAATTGTTTTCTCTGGTTTAATTTTTTTTTTCACTTTTATTGTGGTAAAATATATACAGATATAACAAAATGTGCTGCCATTTAGGCCTAGTTAAGTGTAAAACTCAGTGGCATTATTACATTCACAATGTTGTGCAATCATTATCACTCTCTATTTCTTGAATTTTTCATTATGCCAAACAGAAACTCTATCCATTAAGCAATAACTCTCCATTCTTCTCTCCCCACAACCTCTGCATACCCATTAATTCACTCTCTGTCTCTATGAGTTTGTTTATTCTGAATATTTCATATGACTAGATGCATATAATATTTATCCTTTTGTTTCCGGCTTATTTTACTTAGCATAATATTTCCAAGTTTCATTTATACTGTAGCATGTATCAGAACTTCATTCGTTTTTATGGCTAAATAATACTCTATTGTATGCATATATGACATTTTGTTTATCCATTCATATGTTGATGGACACTCTGGTTGTTTCCACCTTTAGGCTATCGTGAATAACGCTACTATAAACAGTGGAGTACAAGTATCTCTTAAAGTCTCTCTTTTCAGTTATTTTGGGTATACATCTAGGAGTAGACTTGCTGGATAATGTGGTAATTAGATTTTTAACTTTTTAAGGAACCACTAGTCTCTATTCCAAAGCAGCTGCACCATGTTCTGTTCCCACCAGCAATGCATAAAAGTTCCAAAGTCTCTACATCTTTGCCAGCATTTGTATTTTGTGTTTTTACTTTAGTTTAGTTTTTGTTTTTTTCTTTTATATTTATCCTAGTAAGTATGAAGTGATATTTCATTGTGGTTTTGATTTTAGTCTTCATAATGACTAATGTTGTTGAGCAGTTTTTCATGTGGTTATTAGTCATTTCTGTATTTTCTTCACAGAAATGCTTACTGAAGTTCTTTGCTTATTTATTAATTGGGTTGATTGATTTTTTTTTTTTTTTATTAGGATTTGGGTGAAGATTTACAGAGTAAATTCACTTTTTCATACAGCAGTTCACA
>NW_006921797.1:2651701-2656800 GCF_000298275.1 Orycteropus afer afer | reverse complement strand
TACATGAAGAACACCC
This sequence comes from Orycteropus afer afer, assembly GCF_000298275.1. NCBI lineage: Eukaryota > Metazoa > Chordata > Mammalia > Tubulidentata > Orycteropodidae > Orycteropus > Orycteropus afer. The sequence goes on along the minus strand of NW_006921797.1, from coordinate 2,656,784 downwards.
AACCCAGGGTGATGCACCCACCTACTTTACAGAGATACATCCTTTGAAGCAATTGGCCATAGGGAAACAGAGGGGCAATATTCACACAGAGGAAAAGCTGGACAGACAGGAGTGCATAACTAAGGGTACAGGGATGAAGGGGTCACTGGGAAGGGAGAGAAGAGTGGATTAAGGTTGGGAGTGATAATTGGGGAGTGAAGCCAAATGTACACAAAATGTTGAATATAAAACAAATTCTGCTCTATAAATTTGCACCCAAAGCACAATAATAATAATAATAATAATTAATAAATAAAAGAACATCATACATGAAGAAAGAAAAAGGTCATTAAAAAGACAGGAAAGGAAGAAAAGACCAAAATTGATTTCAGAAGAGACTCTGAAACTTGCTTTTGAATGGAGAGTAGCTAAAGCAAATGGAAGATATGACATGATAAAAGAGCTGAAGATATTTAAAAGAGCATCTTGAATAGACAGTCAATTATTATAATGAAATTGTTATAATGAGATATAATTCTGAAATAGCATTCAGAATTATAATAACTCCAAAGACCTGGAGTCAGAAAACCAAAAGGAAAACGCACTCAACATTTATCAAGCTGAAAGAACTGAAGAAAAAAAATCAAGCCTCGAGTTGCAATATTGAAAGATTCTATGGGCAAAATATTGAATGATGCAGGAAACATAAAAAGAAGATGCACAGAATTCAGAGAGTCATTGTACCGAAAAGAATTGGTCAATGTTCATCTATTTCAGGAGGTGGCATGTGATCAATTCCATTCCACTCTGATATCACACTCTTTTCATTAATGAAGTTCTGTAGTAAGTTTTCCAATCAGGAAGTATGAATTGTTCAACTTCATTCTTCTTTTTCAAGATTGTTTTTGCCATTTGGAGTCATTTGAAATTCCATATGAATATTAGGTGTTTTTTTTTTTCCATTTCTGCAAATGTTTTGTTGGGATTTTGATAGGGATTATGCTGAACCTAGTTTCAGACATCTAATTTGGTCTTTTCCTTCTTTCCTATATTTTTAATGATGCTTTTTCTTTCTTCATGTATGATGTCTTTGATGTTATCCCACAACTCATCTAGTCTTTGGTCATCAGTATTCCATGTGTCAAATTTATTCTTGAGATGGTTTCTAAATTCAGATGGGATATACTCAAGTTTGTACTTTGGTTCTCATGCACTTGTTTTATTTCTTCAGCTTCAACTTGAACTTGCATATGAGGAATTGATGGTCTTTTCCACAGTCAGCCCTTGACCTTGTTCTGACTGATAATATTGAGCTTCTCCATGGTCTGTTGCCACTGATGTAGTCAATTCGATTTCTATGTATTCCAAACAAGGAGGTCCATGTGTATAGTTGCCATTTATGTTTTTGAAAAAAGGTATTTGCAATGAATAAGTTGGCCTTGCAAAATTCTATCATTGGACTTGTAGTCATTTCTATTACCAGGGGCATATTTTCCAGTTACTGATCCTTCTTTGTTTCCAACTTTCCTATTCCAATCATCAGTAATTATCATGCATCTGATTGCATGTTTGATCAATTTCATACTACAAAAGTTGGTAAAAAATCTTCGCTTTCTTCATCTTTGGTGTTAGAGGTTGGTACATAAATGTGAATAATTGTCATGTTTACTGGTCTTCCTTCTAGGCATATGGATATTATCCTATCACTGACAGCATTATACTTCAGGATCAATCTTCAAATGTTCTTTTTGACTATGAATGTAGTGCCATTCTTCTTTAAATTATGATTTCCCACATAGCAGACCAGGAGCTCTGTTAGCATAGCGGCTAAGGCACTTGACTGCTAACCAGAAGGCTGGCGGTTCAAACCCACCAGCCAATCCTTGGAAGGAAGGTTGGAGAATCTATGTCCATAGTGATACTGCCTCGGAAACCCAAGGAGGTCGCTATGAGTCAGGTCTGACTCAACGGCAAATAACAACAACAACAACATAGCAGACCACATGATTGGCTGATTCAAAGTGGCCAATACCAGTCCATTTCAGCTCACTAATGCTTAGGATTTTTATCTCCATGCATTTCAATTTATTTTGGACAACTTTCACTTTTCCTAGATTCATACTTCATATAGTCCATGTTCTTATTATTAAAGGATGTTTGCAGCTGTTTCTTGTCATTTTGAGCCATACCACATCAGCAAATAAAGGACCCAAAAGCTTTATTCCATCCCTATCATTAAAGTCAACTCTACTTTGAGAAAGTAGATCTTCCCCAGTTGTATTTTGATTTTTTTCCAACCTTTTGGCACTGTACCAGACATTGTTCAACTGCTATTCATAAGCTTTTCCCTTGTAAATTTTTTCAGAAGTGGATTGTCAAGTCCTTCTTTCTCATCTCTCTTAGTCTGGAAGCTTTGCTGAAACTTGTCCACCATGGATGACCCTGCTGGTCAAGGCTCTAGGAGTAAAAAGAATACCAATTGAGATGTTTCAACAAACATATGTAATACTGGAGGTACTCACCCATCTATGCCAAGAAATTTGGAAGGCAACTGTCTGGCCAACTGTCTGGAAAAGACCCATATTTGTGGTGCCCACTCCAAAGAAAGATGATCCAACATAATATGGAAACTATTGGACTATATCACTAATATTACAGGCAATTAAAGTTTTGCTGAAGATAATTCAAAATTGTTGCAACAGTATATTGACAGAGAACTGCCAAAAATTCAAGCCAGATTCAAAAGAGGAGAGGACATGGCACAAGGGATATTATTGTTAATGTCAGATGGATCTTGAGGAAAGCAGAGGATAACAGAAAGATGTTTGTTGTTGTTGTTGTTGTTGTTAGGTGTTATTGACTCAGTTCTGACTCATAGTGAACCTACATACAACAGAAAACACCACTGGCAGATTTGCACCACCCACACCCTTGTTGCCATGCTTGAGACCATCGTTGCAGCCACTGTGTGAATCCATGTAGTTGAGCATCTTCTCTTTTTTCACTGACCCTCCACTTTACCAAGCATGATCTCTTTCCACAAAAACTGGTCCCTTCTGACAACATGACCAAAGTACAAGACACAAAGTCTGGCCCTTCTGGCTTCTAAAGAGCATTCTGGCTATACTTCCTCCAGGACAGATTTGTTCATTCTTCTAACAGTCCATGGTACATTCAATATTCTTCACCTACATCACAATTCAAATGCATAAGTTCTTCTGCAGTCTTCCTTATTTGTTGTCAGCTCTCACATGCACATGAGGCTATTGAAAATACCATGGCTCAGGTCAGGTACAAATTAGTCTTCAAGGTGACATCTTTGTTCTTTAAAGTTCTTTTGCTGCAGGCAGGCCCAATGCAATAATGCATTGTTTAATTTCTTGACTGCTGCTTCCATGGACCTTGATTTGGGATCCAAATAAAATGAATCCTTGACAACTTCAATGTTTTCTCCATTTATCATGATGCTGACTATTGGTCCAGTTGTGAGTATTTTTTTTTTTTTTTCTTTATGTTGAGATGTAATCCATACTGAAGACTGTAATCTTCAATCTTCATCAGTAAGTGCTTCAAGCCTTCTTCACTTTCAGCAAGCAAGGTTGTGTCATCTGCATATTGCAGGTTGTTAGTAAGTCTTCCTCCAATACTGATGCTGTGTTCTTCATATAGTCCATCTTCTTGGATTATTTGTTCAGCAAACAGATCGAATAAGTATAGTGAAAAGATATAACCTGACACATATCATTTCTGCAAATTTAAGTTGGAACTGAAGAAAACTAAAACAAGTCCACAAAAGCCATGGCCATCCTTCAGTATATCTCACCTGAATTTAGAAACCATCCAAAGAATAGATTCAACACATTGGATGCCAATGACCAAAGACCAGACGAGTTGTGGGATGACATCAAGGACATCATATATGAAGAAAGTAAAAGGTCATTAAAAAGACAGGAAAGCTTTGTGTCAATACAGCTCATTGACAGTTTCCCCTGCCTTTGCTGAACCTCCACTTTACCAAACATGGTGGCCTTTTCTAGTGATCAGTATGCCCTAATGATTTGTTCAAAGTAAGCAAGTTGAATCCTCAGGCAATATTTTGTGGTCCACAGGGTTTTCATTGGCTAATTTTCAGAAGTAAACCATCAGGCTTTTCTTCCCAGTTTGTCTTAGTCTGAATATTCCAGTGACACTTGTTCACCAAGACTAATCTCACTGGTATTAGGAATATAGGTGGCATTGCTTCTAGCAACACACAAGCCACCACAGTACAACAAGCTGACAGATGTATGTGGTGCAATGGATCACTTTGATATGGCCTTTCATGCCATGGTCTTGCAACTCCTACGAAAGGATTGGGTGGGACTATGTAAATGAAGTGCTTTTAATCCACCAAGGGTATTGGACACCTTGCTTGTTGTTGTTGTTGTTATGTGCCATCAAGTCACATCTGACAACCCTCCTTGGGTTGCCAAGGCAGTATCACTATGGAAGTAGATTGCCCCGTCTTTCTTCTGAGGAGTGGCTGGTGGATTTGAAGTGCCAGCCTTCTGGTTAGCAGTCAAGTGCTTAGCCACTATGCTACCAGAGCTTCTGGACAGCTTGCTAGTAACACAAAAGGAAACTCCAATGAGAGAACTGGTCAGTTTTACCATCGCACTTGGCTTAAAATGAACCATCTCAGAGGTATAAAGGGAGGATCTCACTACCACCAAGAAGAAGAGATGAAGCAAAATGTGTCATTGGACCTAAGGTCCCTGCACTGAAAATCTCCTAGACCCTGGAGACAGAGAGAGAAAAAGAGAGAACTGCAACAATGGTGATGGAGCAAAATGGTGAGAAGCAGCAGCAGTGAAACTAGGAGACTGGCACAAAATGGCACAGTGGGCTTCATGGCCCATGGAGTAAGGCAGCTACAGTGGGTGTGCCAACCCAAAGAGTGAGAAAGCTTAGCGCCTTTGGATAAGCTAACTGCCAGAGTGAGAGGACTTCAGGAACTAATTGGCAGAGCTAAAGAGATTTGTAAGTAGCTCTGGTGGTATAGTGGGTAAGATATTTGGCTACCAACCAGAAGATTGCAGTTCAAATCCACCAGCTTCTCTGTGGG
>NW_006921797.1:2645379-2648360 GCF_000298275.1 Orycteropus afer afer | reverse complement strand
AATAGGCCTTGGGTTACTGCTGGTAATCCTGCCTTCCCCTTGTAGGGTTAGAGGAGGTCAGAACATGTGGCCTCCTTGTCGTTTTTGCACCCTCCAACTATGAAAAAAAAAGAAAACATGGCTAGAAAAGCCAGAGGGTGGCTGTTGTGTCATGGATCACTTTTATATGACCTTTCTTTTTTTTGCTTCTATTATTATTATTATTATTTAAAATTCCTTCACCTATATTAAACCTGTCTCTTAATTATCCATCTGTTTTCCTTCCCCTCTCATCCCAGATAACTAACAAAAAAAATTTCCTTCCCTGAGTAAACCTTTCCTTGACTTTTTACAATAATGGACTCAAAATATTTGTCCTCATTTGATTAACTTATTTCACTGAGCAAAATGTGCTCAAGTTCATCCACATTATGAAGTTATTCACTAATTCTTCATTATTCTTTAATGTTTTATAGCATACCATTGTGTGTATGTACCATAGTTTGATTATCTAGTTATCTGTTGAATGGCACTAAGGTTGTTTCCATCTCTTTGCTATAGTAAATAGTGCTGTGATGAACATGGGTGTGCGTATATGTATTCATGTCCCAGGTCTCAACTCTTCAGGATATATTCCTAGTAATAGGATTGCTAGATCAAATGATATTTCTATTTCCACCAGGCACTCCTCAGAAGGAAGGAGTGTCTCGGCAGCCCAAGGAGGGGTCGCTATGAGTTGGGTCTGACTTGATGGCACATAACAACAACAAGGAAGTGTCATAACATTTTCCACAATGCTTGTACCTTTTTACAGTCCCACCAGCAATATATGAGAGTTCCAATCTCACCATACCCTTCCCAGCATTTGTTGTTTTTTGTCCTGTTTGCTATTATTGCTGGAGTGAAATATCTCTTTGTTTTAATTTGCATCTTTCTAATAGCTAATGACCATGAGCATTTCTTCATGTGTTTGTTGGCTGCCTGAATATCTTTTTTGGTAAAGTATCTGTTCATATCCTTTTCCCATATTTGAATTGGATTGTTTTTCTTTTTGATGTTGAGGTGTTGAAGTTTTCTATAAATTTTAGAGATGAATCCTTTGTCAGACATGTTGTTGCCAAATATTTTTGCCCAGTCTGTGGGTTCTCTTTTGATTTTAGGGGGGAAGTATTTTGGTGCATGTAAAAATTCAATTTTTATAAAGTCCCAGTCATGCAGTTTCCCTTCTGCTGTTTGTGCATTTTGGGTTATGCTTCATAGTCTAAATTTAGGGCCTCTAAATTTTTCTCCAGGAGCTCTAGTAATTAATTCTGCTAACCAGAAGGCTGGCAGTTCAAACCCACCAGCCACTCCTCAGAAGGAAGTTTGGGTAATCTACTTCCACAGTGATACTGCCTTGGAAACCCAAGGAGGGGTCGCTATGAGTCAGGTCCAACTCGACAGCACATAACAACAACAACAACAACTAATTTTTCTCCATGTTATCTTTGATGAACTTTATAATTTTGGGTTTTCCATTTAGGTCTTTGATCCATTTTGAGTTTGTTTTTGTTTATGGTGTGAGGTATAGATCTTGTGTCATTTTTCTTCAAATGAACATCCAGTTTTGCCAGCACCATTTGTTGAATAAACTATCCCTTTCCCATTGAATGATTTTGGCCCTTTGTCAAAGATCAGCTATTATATGACCTTTCTTGCAGTGGTCTTTTAACTCTCACCAAATGATTGGTTGAGATTATGCAAATGAAATGCTTGTGGCCCACCAAAGGTATTTGACAGCTTGATAGTAGTGTAAATAAGGTACATGGCACCCTTGAAAGTGTGAGACTAAGCAAATAGGTATATGGAACCCTAGCAAGGGGTTAGGGAGCTGTGGTGGCATAGTGCCTAAGGCACTTAATTGCTAACCAGAAGGTTGGCAGTTCAAACCCACCAGCTACTCCTTGGAAGGAAGGTTGGGCAATCTACTTCCATAGTGATACTGCCTCAGAAACCCAAGGAGGGGTCACTATGAGTCTGATATGACTTAATGGCACATAACAACAACAACAACTACAAGGAATTGGTCAGTTTTGCCATCCTGCTAGACTTAAAATGATCCATCCAAGAGGTGGGAAGAGGAAACTTTACTACTAGATGGGACCAGATCCTGTCCTTTGAATCTGAGGTCCCTGCACTGAGAATCTCTTAGACCTAGGAGAGAGAGCTGTAACACCAGAAATGGCATAAGGCAATGAGAAGTGGTGGCAGAAGAACAAGAAAACTGGCACAAAAGAGCCAAGTGGGCTTTGTGGCCCATGGAACAGGGTAGTTACAATGGGTATGCTGACCCCGGAGCAAGAGAGCTGAGAGTCTTTGGGCAGCAGGCTTCCTGGCAGAGTGGGGTGCCTCTGGATATTTGTCAACTGAGCTAGGCTTCCATGGAGCATGACAGCCAAGCACCTTTGGGCAAGAGGCTTCCTGATTGAGTGTTGTGCCTCCAGGCAATTGTTGGCAGAGATAGGCTTGCTGACCTACAGAGTGAGAGAGCTGAGCACCTTCTTGCAGGAGACCTGCTGGAAAAGTGGGGTTCCTCTGGGCACTTATTGGTGGAGATAAAGAGCTTTGTAACACTTGCCCAGGCAGGGCAAAGTCTGAGCCAAGGGACAAGGAACAAAAGGCCAGAGAAAGGGCTGGCTCTGAGTATGGTTGAGAAGAGGCTGACCTAATCAACGAATCGTATCCTCAATCACTCCTGATCCTGAATTGCATATACTTCCCTAGTAAACTGTATAAATGTGAATATGGTCTGTGAGTTCTATGTGGTCGTTGCAACAAATTATCAAACTCAGCAAAGAAATAGAGAATTTGGTGGGAGGGACGACTATTATCAGAATCGGTAAAAATGTTAGAGAGAGGTTCTGGTAAGATGGTGGACTAGGCAGAAAGATTGCACAGACCCTCTTCAACAAAGAAAAGGGAAACCAATTAACACAGACACAGAAGATAATCCTGGACCCCTG
>NW_006921797.1:2635351-2641460 GCF_000298275.1 Orycteropus afer afer | reverse complement strand
GAGACAGCTCAGGGGGCAGGAGTCCATGGAGGGATGAACACTGGAAAGAGTTAACTATGGGGAGGAAGTGGGAGGGGAGCTGTTGCATTGTGGTAAACTGTGGTCAATGTCATGAGACAAAGGATATGTGAACTGCTATAGGGAAAGCGAATTTGCTCTATAAATCTTCACCCAAAACACAATAAAAAAAAATTTTTAATTAAAAAAAAATGTTAAAGAGAGGAGATATGTTTGAGCTCTGCCTCATAGAAATCAACCTTGGGCTGTTGATCTTGATTCCCCTTCCCTCTTGTGAAATTACAGGAGGTCAAACAGCCATACCACCATTTTCATATGAGTGGTGGCAATATATAGTAGAAGACCTCTCTTTTAGTAACTCAACCTTCTCAAAGCTTGTGCCAACTCACTGAAGTCACAACCTGCTGGTCATCATGTCCCTTATGCTGTTCCTTACTGTCAGAAGCCAGAATACCAAATTTCAACCAAAGCAGCAGTATTATTTCTCTTTTTAAATGTTAGCTAATTTGGTTTAATGATCCTACTCATTACCCCTGACTTCTATGGAACACAATTTCATCTTAATTAATTAGTTAACCCCCCTGACAAATACTACCCTCCTCAATTTAAAGCCTAAGTTTAATTGTCAAGAGTCATACTATGAGTCAGCAACAAACTCAAAACATGTACTCAGAACTCTGATCATCTAAAATAAATGACCTACCTTTTAAATGGGAGGATGATGCCTTGGGCCCACTGACAGCAAGACATGACTTACGTTTTCTTTAGATGACACACCAGAACTCTCACAATCACAGTCATTCATTCACTTACCCACAGTGCTCAGCAATAAAATAGAGTAAGGAGTAGAAACTATTCAGTCTTTACAGTCCTGGACCCCAAAATCTTTCCCAATCCATATTTTTTAAATGGCCATCATTATAGGCACAAAAGTGAGTAAAAGCAGATTTTCTTAGGTGGGGGATGATGTGGCCTATAGCTAGATGCATTTGGCAAAAATATCTAACTGGAATTACAAGGCTTTGTGATGACGCTAAAATAGCAAGAAGATGGAAAACTAGTGTCTTTGGCTCCACAAATTCTGAATTACTAATAATATAAGCACCGTTAAACTGTGTGGGATCTAAAATTGTTAAGGCTTCACAGCCACAACTTTTCCTTTCTGACTAATTTTGAGTTATTACATGCATGAGCTATCTCTAAGTTCCCAAATAACCCCCCAAAAGCAGGTCATTCAAGGGATGCTTGAGACTCTGACAGCTTGCACAAGGTCAAAGCTACGAAATGGCAAAGGTGGGAGGGCTATGGGGCTTGAAAGTCCATGCTTTTTTCACCTCTCCAAAGAACCCCCCTTACAACAAGTGAGCAATTGGGAAAAAAATTTAAAATACAACTTTTCATGAGGTACATGGATAAAAACTGATGCTTGGTTATAGTCATTACTGTGATTAATTCTGGAGGCCCACAGGAAGCATCCATGTAGTCATGCTAGGGGAAGAAAGAGCCTATCTGTGCCTCATGATCATAGCATCCAGACTCTACATAAGCTTGGGGGAGAGGGAGTCTGCAGTAGTACCTGGGAGACTGAGGTGTTCAGCATCTTTATTGTAATCTAGATTCAGTGGGGATGTATTTTTCTAGCACCTTTGAGTTTCAAAAGGTAGCATGACCCAGTGGGAAGAGAGGGCTCAATAGGAGCAGCTTCAACCAACAGTCAATGACAGTTGTGAGCTATTTTCTTATTTCTGTGTTGCCACTGAGCAAGTGGTTTCACTACACTATGCCTCCGTTTACACAATGTTCTTAACCACATGAGAATGATCCGATGATTCCTTAAAATAAATACGTAAAGTGCAAAGGATTCTATACAAAACCATCATTATTTTTTTTTCTTTCAATATTTTAAGTTTACTTGCAAAAACCAAGGCTTATTAAGATACCAGCTGAAGGGGGTCATTTGCAGGACCTAGATCTAGGCATACACTGTGCTCTGTGGTGCTGGCCAGCCACCTCCAAATATGCAAAACTCATAACTAAGAATAAGTCTTAGTTATCAGTATTTTCCATCTGACTGCATAATTATAAGAGTTGATTAGAAAGTCTCTTTTTAGCTCATTCATATCTCCAGGGTAGACACAGAATTAGGCAACTATAATTGCAGAGGGTAGAGAAACTATGAGGGTTTGAATTAGTGTATATAAAATGAAAAGACAAAAAAGCCACCCAAAACACATCCAGTTAAATCAGTGTGATTTTTATTCACTTGTTTCTGATTCTCTATTATAACCCTAGAAGCTCCTAAATAAATTGCCATGTAGTCTACTTTTTATCTTTCTCTTCATACATGTGTTGATATATTTTGATACAAAGATTCATTCCTTATACTTGACTGCTAACCAGAAGGCTGGTGGTTCAATCCCACCAGCCACTCCTCGGGAGGAAGGTTGGGGAATCTACTTCCATAGTGATACTGCCTCGGAAACCCAAGGAAGGATTGTTATGAGTCGGGGCCGACTTGACAGCACATAACAACAACAGCAACAATATGTACTTATTCCTAACCCAATAACTGGCTAGAATACAGTATGATCAAGTTAATGTGCAGAGACCTAAACCCTGCAGAAATGAAATCATGTATCAAGAAACTTCTCTCAAGACGCAGCAGGATGAATGGAACATGATGCAAGAGGCATAGAATGTAATATGAATATGGCAGAATTTGACCCTATTTTATTCTTGCTCATATGTGTAGATTAAGATATTATTTTAACTTGAAATAAACAAATGCCTTTATCTTTCTTATTTCTCCTCTTCCCCAAAAAAGATAAGGGCAAAATATGTTTATCTTTAGTCTGCAGCTGCTACCAGAACCATCAAGAGAGAGCACTGGTAAATAATGTAGCCACATAAAAAGCTTTGAAGCCCACAAAGATCTTCTTCCTTTTGTGGGGATGGGGGCAGCAGAACTAAGTGAACAGAATAAGAAACAGAAAAGCCCGTAATTCCTAGTGACAGTCTCTGCATCTTTCCACATCGGAAGTTTCTTTGAAATATGAATCTCATTAATGCAGGTGGCCCTGCTCACAAAGAAATCATTTATTTAACAAATACCTGTGAGAGTTTACTATAAACCAGGTAGAGAATGTTTAAATAGCAATATGAGTACAGGAGAAGCAAATACATCTGGCCATGTGAGTCAGAAAATGTTTAATGAAGCAGGTAACATTTCATTTGAGCTTGGTCATGAACGAATGTGGAGAGTTTTCCAGGCAGAGAGAACAAGATGAGCAAAGTCCTGTAGACATACAAATGCACAGGAGACTGAAGTCATGGTTTTAAAAAATCCAATGTGGTTAGAGCTTAGAGCACTTAGTAGGAATTGGTAGAAAATGGAGCTGGGGAACTGTATGGTCTCTCTCTCTCTCTCTCACTGCGGTGGAGTCGGATCCCACTGGTGGCAAGTCCTCCTTGGGTTTCCAAGGAAGTACGGCGGTTCAAACCCACCAGCCACTCCTCGGAAGGAAGGTTGGGCAATCTACTTTCATAGTGATACGACCTTGGAAACCCAAGGAGGAGTCGCTATGAGTCAGGTTCTACTCGACAGCAGTGAGTTGTTTTATCACTGCGGATGAACTATCAGCCTTCTGGTTAGCAGTCAACTGTATGGGATATATTGTAAATATTCAGATATGAAGTTAAAGGGCTTGAACTTCAGCCTGAAATTTGTAGAGAATAATTTATGTAGGACAGTGCCATAAGCAGAGCTGTGGAAGTTTTATTTTGTTTTGAAGGGTCTCTGGGTGGTGCAAACCACTTGCACTAGACTATTAATCAAAACGTTGGTGGCTTGAACCCACCCAGCAGTGCTGTAAAAGAAAGGCCTCATGACCTGTTTCTGTAAAGATTACAACCAAGAAAAACCTACGGAGCATTTCAACTCTGTAACACATGGTGTCAACATGAGTCAGAATAAGTTTTGAGTTAGGAACAAGTTTGATTTGCTTTTTTAGGATAATTTAGGTACAGAATAAATGTACAGCTTGTTGAATTTTCACAAAGTGACCACACCCATGTCACCGATACCTAAGTCGAGGAATACAATATTGTCAGCTCCTCAGAGGACTTCTCAGTGCTCCCTTCCCGTTAATACCCAACCTCCCCTACAGTCACCATTATCCTGACTTCTGATGGTGTAGTGCCTAACGCATTTGACTGGTAACCAGAAGACTGGCTGTTCAAACCCACCAGCCACTCCTCCAAAGGAAGTTTGGGCAATCTATTTCCGTAGTGATACTGCCTCGGGAACCCAAGGAGAGGTTGCTATGAGTCGGATCTGACCCCATGGCGGTGAGTTTATTTTTCAGTAACCATTGATTAATTTTGTCTGTTTTTGAACTCCATATGAATGCAATAATACAGTATGGATGTTTGGGTGTTTAGCTTCTTTTGCTCAATATATGTCTGTGAGATTGTACCACACTGTGTTTGTTGTAGTTGTTGTTATGTGCCATCGAGTCAGACCCAACTATAGAGTTGCAATTCATTCACTCCCATTCCTATATAATATCTCATTGTATGAACATGCAACAATTTGTCAGTTCTCATGTTGAGATGGACATTTGAGTTGTTTTCAGATTTGGGCTATTATAAGCAATCCTGTCATGGATATCACCTACAAGTATTTTGGTGAGCGTGTGTATTCATTTCTGTTGAGTCTGTATAATAGAAGTGGATGTGTTGGTATGTGGGTAAGTGGTTATGCTGATGTCTAGCTTTAGTAGATACGCTAAACAGTTTGCCAAGGGACTCTTCTGATTCACACTCTCATCAGCAGTGTATGAAGTTTCAGTTGCCCTGCATCCTCTCCAAGGTTGTATTGGCTTTTCATTTTCAGCTTGTAGGGGATGTATAGTAGTATTTTGCACAGTGTGATAAATGGACTTCAGGCAAGTGATTAAGAAACTATGGAAATAAAGGAAAAATTCCATTAGGAATGAAATATTACAGGCCATATCTAGGGCAGTTCCCATAAGAAAGCAAGATTCTGATAATGTTCATATGTGTCACTTATTATATACATCCATTAAAAAGGGCATATGCAACAATACTAAAAGCCTATGGTGAAGTGTTTCTCACTATCTCATACATACTTGTACTTTTTTTCTTTTCAATGATAAAATAATTTCCATTTATATGGAATCTGTAATCCCAAAGGCCTTTGCAATGAAGCCAAAGAAATGCAGCCAAGTCCAAGTCAGTTAACAGAAGAGAGGAAACAAAAAGGCCCAGGTGTACTTGAGTCTTTTGGTCAGGGGATTGGCTTTAAGGATGCCTCAGCCAGTGCTCCCACCAGCCCCCATGCTGTGAGGCATTTCTTCTGCCTGAGAGGTCCTAGCCCTCAGTGGCCAGGCAGGCAGAGGTGCATGGCACGGAGCTAGTGGGAGACAGCCTGGCCTGACCAGCTTTCGCTGCAGGGGTGTCTGCTCCTGGCTTCACGAGCCTCTCCACCAGGGTCACTGGACAAAGACCAGGGAGCTAGAGGTTCTGGGAGCCCAGCCAAGGCACCTGCAAGCAAAAGAGGGATTTCATTTTCCTCTGAATAGCTTGACTAATGATGATCATTTGCTGTGGAAGCAGGAAGGCTTTGGTTTGTGAATTTTAACCTTCAATCCCAGGTGTTTAAAGTTAGTTTTCTAGAAGTTGGCAAACTACAGAATACAGAGGGCCATTTCCAAGAGTCAGGGTCTGTGAGGTATCAGGGAAGTGTAGGATCTCTAGATTGTACCTAGGGTTTCACTCCCCAGGTAGCAGCAGCTCCAGGCACCACCAACCTCAAATAAGCCCTAGTGTTCACCACCCACACACCCGCTGCAGTTAGGATTTCACGGCCGGATCTGTTAGGCCAAGTGTCATGCTGGGTGGGGCTCCTAGAAAGGGCCAGAACCTAGAGGAACCACATTAGCGAGATTTTGGAGTGTGGAGAAAGTTTATATGGCTGGTCTTGCTCCCTTAGATCATCTTATTATACAGAAGCTGTTCTTTCTTTGAGACAGAGTGAGTTCCTCTTTCCCTTTTTCTTTTCCTCTCCCCT
>NW_006921797.1:2634453-2635035 GCF_000298275.1 Orycteropus afer afer | reverse complement strand
TATGCTACCAGCACTTCTGGACTCTAGAGTTAGCACCTTAAATTCCCAAAACAAATCATCTCCTTTCTCCCAAACCTGCTTCTTCCTCTTTTGGGTTCCATTCCTTCCCACTCATTACCCTAGTCACTGATACAGAATCTTGGAGGCATCTTTAACTTGTGCTTTACCCCAACTCCAGACAGCCATACTCCATCTGAATCCTCTCATTTCCATCTCTCACACTTCACTACTCCACTTTACTACTTCCCCATCCTGACTCAGATCTCATTGCCTGGAAGTCTCTAGATCCCAGTCTGCTCTTTTCATCTCCAATATCTCTATTCTGATGTGCCCCACATCACACTGAGAGTTCAAGCTTCCTCAAATATATAATATAAAGCATTTATTCTTAAATGCTCATATTTTAAAATTTCCAATGTTCTCTAATATCTCTAATATCTACAGAACAAAGTACAAACTTTTTAGACAGCCATTCAAGATGAACAAATACACCAACACCCATCCTTCTTACATGTTTTCCACTCCTCCTCCTTGAGTACTTTACAGTCTGGTGTGTAAAGTACTGCATTTTCTGGAATCCCA
>NW_006921797.1:2628335-2629816 GCF_000298275.1 Orycteropus afer afer | reverse complement strand
CAGCCGTCTGGTTAGCAGGCAAGTGCCCTAGCCACTATGCTACCAGAGCTCCCATTAGCATTAGCATAGTGGGCAGGAAATAGTTGAGGGTCTTGTAAGCCAAGGTCACGTGCTGGGGTTTAGTATAGGGTGTGGTCAGCCACTCCCTTGCTTGACCAGTTCTTGTAATTCTTTTCGGCTTAATCCTTTACCCACCTGGCCTGCTGTGTTCCCCCCTGACATTCCAGCCTTTTTTTGGTGATAAAAAGGGCGAAGTTATGTTCTGGCTGCTTCTTGCTGAACAAGGTCGGAGTGGGGTTAAAGGCTGGTGTCAGTGAGAATTGGATCGGTTGGCAGGTGGGTGTATGGATGTAGAAGTAGTTGGTTAACAGTGACTCTGGACATTTCTTTAAGCCAGTTTTGGAGGAATCTAAAGAGGCAAGGGGTAAAAAGAAAAAAGAGACTTACTAGTATAAGAGGTCCAATAACCAGGCTGTTAGTGATGATTGGAGCCATTCAAATGGTGAGGTTTCCGTTCGGTGCCTATTACGTAGTTCCTCACTCAGTGGAGTCAATGTATTGACGTTTTGTTCCACCAGACCGGATTCATTGATATAATAACAGCATTCTTCTTTAAGAAAGAGGCAAGTTCCACCTTTTTCCGCTGTTGGTAGGTCCGAGGCTCTTCGATTCTGTAAAGTAACTTGGGCTAAAGAAGTTAGTTGTCGCTGAAGGGAGGCTAGGGAATCTGCAGTGGTTTCAAGTGTTACCTCCAGACAGGTTTGAAAATCTTGGGCTGATATTATATTATGACCCAAGGCTCCACCTGCTATTCCTGATGCTGCAAAAGTGGAATAGCCAGGAAAATTCGAATTCCCCATACAAAGTGAGCTGGGGTACTATTGTTACTGGAAAGCAGGGGCATGGAGTGGTGGAGTTTAAACATTTAGTTAAAGTTCTATTAAACATTTAAAGTTCTATTATACCAAAAGTAAGTGCCAGGCGCTGCAGAGGTGTAGGACATAATAGAGATGTTTTGTGAGCAGAAACGGTGCCTCAGGGGGGTAGATAAGGTGTTGTTGGTGAAAAAACAAACTCAAACTCGGGAAGGATGTGTCTGGTTAAGGGTTTCAGGTTCCCAAAGAGGCACTTGTAGTGGAGGAGTGGTGCAGGATGGATTGGGTGTGGGTGTCGGTGATGGTTGAGTGGAATTAATGGGTACAGCTGCAAGTAAAGGTCTCTCATCTTTCTTTCTCCCACTGTTCATCCCCCTGCCACATGTCCCAGTCTCAACTTCTCAAAGAAACATCTTCAATAATTCTTTAAAAAAAAAAAAAATTGGTTACCATTACAAATCTAAAAGTTTATGTGTATATATATTTTTGAGCTATTCATTTTTAACACTCTCTCTTGACACTTGAAGGTATGGAAAATTAAACATTTAGATTATCTGTACCTAACTTCCTTTCTTCATTCTAAATATTTTCCATGTATATTTTAAT
>NW_006921797.1:2626232-2627815 GCF_000298275.1 Orycteropus afer afer | reverse complement strand
GTCTGCCCTACAGTTGCCTTTCTGAGATTTCTTTCCATTGAATTTCTGGCTTGCTCTACTGTCTCCTGGATCCCATGTCTTCCTTTTCCATAAGTACTGTTATGGATTAAATTGTATTCCGCCCCCCTTCAGAATATGTGTTGGAATATTAACCCCTCTACTTGTGGATATAATTCTGTTTGGAAACAAGGTCTTCTTACATAAACTAGAACATACTTAAGTAGGATAGGTTCTGAATCTACAAATCACTTCCAATTTATATAAAGGACAGATTAGATACAAAGGCATGTGCATACAGAAAAGACTGACACAGTATGAGGATCATCTACAAGGAACAAGGAACAATTAGGGCTACTGACAAGAAAGGAATCCACATGACTGAGACCCTGATTTGGACTTTTAGCCTCCAGAATTATGAGAAAATGAATTTCTACTCTTTAAAGCCACCAATTTATGCTATTTCTACTACAGCAGCAGTAGAAAACTAAGACAGGTGACCATTTTATATTACTGTAACACAACTTCAGTTAATTTGTCAGGGAACATCCGTAAGGGATAAGCTTTCCGATTCCTAGCATTTTGAAAATGTTTTCATTTTACCCTTAATAGGTGGTTCTGCTGGGCTTAGAATCATAGGTTCTGAATCTGTTGTTTCAGAACTTTGATGGAAGTGAATCATTGTTTCCTGTATGCATGTCCAGAGATGTCACCTTCCAATCTCATTCTTAGCCTACTGTCATTGTTGCTGTTTCTCTTTGCCTGCCTAGAAACATCTAGTTTATTTTCTCTACACTGTATTGTTCTGAATATGACAGGTGTGAGTCTTTTCTTAAATACTCTATTTGGCACATGGTGGGCCTTTTAATACGAATGTTCTATTGGGTTTAATATTTTAATCTTTTTTCTGTTTCTTTTCTTTGGTTATTTCTTCTACTCCTCTTCCTCTTCCTCCCCATCTTTCTTCACCTTTTTGTTTCTCTCTCTGTTTTTTGTAAAGAGAGGTTCTTTAATTCTTTGTTCCAGCAGCCTCTATTGATTTTTTTAAATTTTATCACATACTTCTTAAACTTCAATGAACGCTTTGTTGTTCTCTGTTTGTTTTTCACAACTGCCTAATTTTGTGTTCTTGAATATTTCTGCAGCTACTAATTAATATTATTTTAAGCTCTTATTCTGCCCTTGGGTCACCTCTGTTTCCTCTGGGGTCACTGTTCTTTGGTCATCTTGCTCCTTCCCTCTTCTTTTAGTGCTACTGCTGCTTGTCTCTTTGTATTGATGGATGAAGCACTGGCTGAGGAGCACAAGAAGCTGGTATGGCTTCCTCTGCTGTCATGACCTCCTCCCTGAGAAGAGGGCTGAAGGAAAGCTCTGTGCACGTCTGTAGGGTTTATTGACTGCCAGGCTTCAAATGTAGTGTACACATGGAAAAGAGATTGGCAAGGTGGAGAACCCCCAAATACTAAAAATAGGAGGGAAGGAGGGACCACTTCAAGGCAACCTGCTTCTCATTTAGGCCTTTCTACTTCCTCTGGTAGCATAGTGCCTAAGGCACTTGACTGGTAACCAGAAGGCTGGTGGTTCAA
>NW_006921797.1:2623580-2625907 GCF_000298275.1 Orycteropus afer afer | reverse complement strand
GTTCAGGTAAACCCTTTGATCCTTTCCAGTGTTTTAAACTGAAATCTTTTACATTCTACTGAATTAGTATTTTGGGTGGAATAAGTTCAAAGACGCATGTGTTGCTTTGGATTGGGGAAGATATCTGAGGTCCAAATAGGGCAACACTGAAGGAAGTTCAACAACATGAAAAGGATTAGTCGGGAACCTAAAGGAAGGTCTGAGGGAAAATGGATCAAACACAAAGAGTTGGACAAAACTGAAGACAAAGCAAGCAAAAGGCCTCAATCCCAGGAGCACTGTTAGCTGGAACAAAATTGGGAAAACAGAGATCTGAGCCTGGTGCTAACAGAGGCAGCTGGGCCACAATTTTTCATCAATCTGGAGAAAAGCAATCATTACCAGTAGGGATTAAAAGGAAAATCAGAGGTCTTTAGGTATGTTGTGACCCCAAATGTGGTAGCAGCAGGAAATTTTAATAATTTGCAAGTTAATTAAATGAAAATTTTTTTTCCCAGAGAGATAGCATATGACTTCATTCAGGATAATGTTCAGATTTTGAGACTTTTAACAACACGCAAATAATGAGACAGGCAAAGATATTTTCAACATGCAGCTAAAAGTTTGTCCACATGCTCAATCAATATGATGGCTTTTACTGACCAATCAATTGAAGTGAAGGGAACTCCATTCAGCAGGCATGTATTGATCAATTAAATGACCCATTAACAAGCAGCCAATTTAGTAAAAAAAAAATTATTAAAATTGTGTGAACATGTATGTATATGTATTCAACCAAAAATAAGATATATTGATTAAATAATCTTCTGATTAGCATGGCTGCTGACATTGCATTCAGGTGTGCTTGTTCTATAGCTTCTAATGGCCCTTAGGTTTTTGTTGTTGTTGTTGTTGTTGTTGTTTTTTATAAAGTCCCTGTAGGGCAATAGCTATGTAATTGGTCCTGAAACACTCAACTAAATTACTCTTCTTAAAGGCAACCACTTTATTCCCATGACTGTTATTTTTCCTAGTTTTGGAATTCTTGAGATAAATATATGGTGCATCTATTAGTTTGTTGACAAGCCCCACACCCAGATGAAAGAGGTGGGGGTGAGCCAGGGCTGAGACAGAGCTGTGGGGTCCAAGTAACTAGACGGACACAGGCCACACACCCAAGAGGCAGGAAGGGGTGGTGGTGGGGAAGCCAGTGATGATAGAGCCACAGGATTCAGGTAAGGGGAGGGTGGAGAGGTTTCGAACAGCTAAGGGAGACAAATTTGTCTGTCAGTTTGTCATACTGTGCTGGCTTGCATGTTGCTGTGAGGCTTAAGGCTGTGTGACCAGTGTCTGAAATACCAGCAGGGT
Source organism: Orycteropus afer afer (assembly GCF_000298275.1). Taxonomy (NCBI): domain Eukaryota; kingdom Metazoa; phylum Chordata; class Mammalia; order Tubulidentata; family Orycteropodidae; genus Orycteropus; species Orycteropus afer. Next base: position 2,624,560 of record NW_006921797.1, on the reverse strand, counting down.
TGCATATGGTGCACAGGTTTCAGTGCAGCATACTGACTGAGACAGATGAGGAAGAAGGAAGAGGTCATCCACTTCTCAAAAATATTGGCCAGGGAAAATCTTATGAATAGCAGAGAAACACTATCTGATACATTACCAGATAATTTTATGAATACCCCTGAAACATTGTCCGATACAGTGCAGGAAGACTAGTTCCTTTGATTGGAAGGCACTTAAAATACAAGTGGGAAAGAGCTGCATCATTGGAGTAGAACCAACCTTAATGGCATGGATAAAGTAAAGCTTTTGGGACCTCCATTTGCTGACGTGGCATGACTCAATTTGAGGAGAAACAGCTGCAAACATTCATTAATAATCAGAACATGGAATGTGTGAAGTATGAATCTAGGAAAATTAGAAGTTGTCAAAAATGAATGGAACATATAAAGATTGATATCCTAGGCATTAGTATGGCTTTTCTACCCACAAGTCATTGTAAACTCAGTGGTGGAATGAGCAACTGAGGAGCTCCTGATTGTAAATGTTATCAACCTGGGTTATTTCTGTTGGGCGTGGCACAGAGCAATGTTATGGGAGGTTCTCTCTCAGGTGCTTAGAGTTCTGATGCTATGATTGGCTAGTTTGGCCACTCTGCCAAGCTCAAAAGGTGGTCTTCTAGAGGCAGAACTCTCTCTGACTGCTGGTTGAGGAAGACATGATGTCAAAAGAGACACACGCTCCTGAAAGAGACACGTGCTGCTGGGAAAGAGATGCAAGAGACACGCATTGCTGAGTAAGACACCGAGGGACATGGACTGCTGGAGGAGAGACTGTGAGAGACTTGGCTGAGAGATGGCAGGCTGGGGAGAGAGACTGAGCATTTTTCCTGAACTCAAATTGTAGCCTGGTGCTTCCCTAATAAATCCCATAATCTGTGAGTTCTGTGTGGCCACTGCAGTGAATTATCAAACCCAGGAGAGAGGTGGTGGGTGCTTTGGGAG
>NW_006921797.1:2622120-2623140 GCF_000298275.1 Orycteropus afer afer | reverse complement strand
TGTGTTAATTATCACTGGTGACTGGAATGCAAAAGTTGGAAACAAATCACTGGTAGTTGGAAATTTTGGCTTTGGTGACAGAAATAAGGCCAGAGATCACATGATAGAATTGTTGCAAGACCAATGACTTATTCATTGCAAACACCTTTTTTCAACAACACGAACAGTGCCTATACACATGGAAATCACTACATGGAGTACGCAGGAATCAGATTGTCTATATCTGTGGCAAGAGGTGATGGAGAAGCTCAGTATCTTTAGATAAAACAAGGCCAGTAGCTGATTGTGGAACAGATCATCAACTGTTTATATGTAAATTCAACTTGAAGTTCAAGACAATTAAAACAAGTCCACAAGACCCAAAATATGACCTTGAATATATCTCTCTTTAATTAAGAGATCATCTAAAGAAGAGATTTGATGCATTGAACACCAATGACCGAAAACTGGAAGAATTATGGCATGACATCAAGAACATCATCCACGAAGAAAGCAAGAGGTGATTAAAAAGATGACAAAGGAAGAAAAAAATGAATGTCAGAAGAGACTCTGAAACTTGCCCTTGAATGGAGAGTAGCTAAAGCTAAAGACATGACAAGATAAAAGAGCTGAACAGAAGAATTCAAAGAGCAGCTTGAGGAGACAAAGCCGATTACTATAATGAAATGTGCAAAGACCTGGAGTTAGAAAACCAAAAGGGAAGAACACACTCAGCATTTCCCAAGCTGAAAGAACTGAGGAAAAAAATTTAAGCCTCGTGATGCAATATTAAAAGATTTTATGGGCAAAATATTAAATGATGCAGGAAGTATTAAAAGAAGATGGAAGGAATACACAGAGTCCTTGTACCAAAAAGACCTGGTCAATCTTCATCCATTTCAGGAGGTGGCATGTGATCAAGAACCAATAGTATTGAAAGAAGAAGTTGAAGCTGCACTGAAGGTATTGGCAAAGACCAAGGCTCCAGGAATTGATGGAATACCCATTGAGATGTTTCAACAAACAGATGTCTCACTTGAG
>NW_006921797.1:2620212-2621575 GCF_000298275.1 Orycteropus afer afer | reverse complement strand
TTACTGATGAAGATTGAAGAATACAGTCTGCAGTATGGATTACATCTCAATATAAAGAAAACAAAAATCCTCACAACTGGACCTATAAGCAGCATCATAATAAATGGAGAAAAGATTGAAGTTGTCAAAGACTTCACATTGCTTGATTCTATAATCAACCCCAAAGGAAGCAGCAGTCAGGACATCAGATGACGTATAGCACTGGGCAAATCAGCTGCAAAGGACCTGTTTCAAGTGCTAAAGAGCAAAGATATCTCCTTGAGGACTACAGTGCACCTGACACAAACCATGGTATTTTCAGTTGCCTCATATGCATGTGAGAGATGGACAACAAATAAGGAAGACAAAGAAAAGTTGATGGTTTTGAGTTGTGGTGCTGGTGAAGAATGCTGAGAGCACCATGGATTGCTGAAAGATCTAACAAATCTGCCTGGAGGAAGGGCAGCCAGAATGCTCCTTGGAAGTAAGGATGGCCAGACTTGGTCTCACCTACTTTGGTCATGTTGTCAGAAGGGACATTCCCTGGAGAAGGATGTCATGCTTGGTAAGGTGGAGGGTCAACAAAGGAGGAGAACACCCTCAACGAGATGGATTGACGTAGTGGCTTTGGCGATGGGCACAAGTATAGCATGGATCATGGAACTGGCACAGGACTGGGCAGTGTTTCATTCTGCTGTGTGTAGGTTTGCTATGAGTTGGAAACGACTCGACGGCACCTAACAACAACTAGTTTGTGATATTTGCCTTTTTCCCTTTTATTTTGGTGAAAACATACACAACAAGATGCTCACCAAAATAAAAACTTCTGCTTTTACAGATCAAGGACATTGATGACATTTTTCATGTTGTGCTACCATGTTAGCCTTTTCCAAAATATTTCACCACCTATTAGCATAAACTCAATGACACCCAAACGAAAGCTTCCCCTTTCCTCCTCCCTCCTACCACTAATAAACTTTGGTTTTATATATACATATTTTTCAACTTATCTAGAAATTTCCCAAAGAAAGTTTCCTTCTATGTATAAATCTTTCCTTGACTTTTTACAGTAGTGGACTAATATAATATTTGTCCTTCTGTGATTGATTTATTTCATTCAGCATAATCTCTTCCAAGTTCATCCATGTTGTGCAGTGTTTTAGAGATCTACAGTACTTTTTGGGGTTGCATATTATTTCAGTGTGTGTATGTACCAGTTTGTTTATCCATTCCTTGGTTGACAGGTACTTAGGTTGTTTCCATCTCTTTGCCATTGTGAATAGTGCTAATATGAACATGGGTGAACATATATCAGTTCATGTCCCACCTCTCACTTCTTTAGGATATGTGCCTAATAATGGGAATGGTATGTCAAATGGTATTT
>NW_006921797.1:2618462-2619157 GCF_000298275.1 Orycteropus afer afer | reverse complement strand
ATATTTGCCCCTATTTTTTCTTTGATGAACTTTCTAGTTTTCGGTTTCACATTTAAGTCTTTGATCCAGGTGGAGTTTTGTGTGTGTGTGTGTGTATGGTGTGAGATACAGATCTTGTTTCATTTTTCTGCAAACAGATACCCAGTTTTGCCAGCACCATTTGTTAAAGAGACCATCTCTTCCCCCATTGAATGGATTTTGCCCTTTGTCAAAGATCAGCTGACCATAGGTTGATGGATCTATTTCTGGGTTCTGAATTCTGTTCCACTGGTCTACATGTCTGTTGTTGTACCAATACCAGGGTGTTTTAACTACTGTGGCTGTATAGTAGGTTTTGAGATCTGGGAGTGTGAGACCTCCTATTTTGTTGTTCTTCTTCAGTAGTGCTTTATTTCTCTGAGGTCTCTTTCCATATAAAATTGGTGACTGGTTTTTCCATGTATTTGAAGAAGGTTAATGGAATCTGGATTGGGATTGCATTGAAAGTATAGATGGCTTTGAGTAGTATTGATATTTTCACAATGTTCAGTCTTCCCTACCCATGAGCATGGGATGTTTTCCCATTTATGTAGAACTCTTTTGTTTCCTTGAAGTAGTGTTTTGTAGTTTGTACAGGTCTTTTGTGTCTCTGTTAAGATATAGTCCCAAGTATTTTTTTTGGTGGCTATTGTAAATGGTATTGGTTTCCTTATTTC
>NW_006921797.1:2614429-2617145 GCF_000298275.1 Orycteropus afer afer | reverse complement strand
TCCCTCTTTTCCTTTGTTAAATTTGCCAGTGGTTTGTCAATTTTATTAACCTTTTCAAAAAACCAACTTGTTGATTTTTTCCTATTTTCCATTTCATTTATTTCTTCTCAAATCTCTACTATTTCCTTTCTTCTAGTGACTAGGCTTTTCTTGCTGTTCCTTTTCTAATTGTTGGAGATATTGGGTTAAGGTGTTGATATTGACTCTTCTTTCTTTTTGGATGTGTACATTTATTGATATAGGGAGGTCTGGTAGCAGAGTGCCTAAGGCATTTGACTGCTAATCAGAAGGCTGGTGGTTCAAACCCGCCAGCCACTCCTCAGAAGGACGGTTAGGCAATCTATTTCCATAGTGATACCATCTCGGAAACCCAAGAAGGGGTCACTATGAGTTGGATCCAACTCCAGGGCAGTATGTTTGTATTGGTCTGTAGTTTCCTTTCTAGTGGGGTCTTTGCCTGGTTTTGGTATCAGGGTTATGCTTGCTGCTTCATCAAATGAATTGAAGGATTCCATCCTTTTTTTATATTCTGGAATAGTTTGAGCAGGATTGGTGTCACCTCTTCTCTGAATGATTAGTGGAATTCTCCAGTAAAACCATGTAGGCCAGGACTTTTAGTTGTTGGTAATTTTTTATGACCTGTTCAATTTCCTCTTTTGTTATGAATCTGTTCAAATTTTCTACTTCAGTCTGTGTTAGTTTAGGTAAGTAATGTGTTTCTAGAATTCTGTCCATTTCTTCCAGGTTTTCAAATTCGTTGTATAGTTCTTCATGGTTTCCTGATATTATTCTTTTTATTTCTGTTGGTTTTGCTGTGACATTACCCCTTTCATTTCTTATTCATGTTATTTGCATCTTATCTTTTTCCTTTGTTAAGTTTGTCAGTAGTTTGTTGATTTTATTAATCTTTTCAAAGAACCAATTTCTAGTCTTGTTTATTTTTTTCTGTTGTCTTTCTATTTTCTGTTCCATTTATTTCTGCTAGAATCCTTATAATTTATTTTCTTCTGGTAACTGTAGGCTTTTTTTTTTGCTGCTCTTCTTCCAGTTGTTGGAGATGTTGGATTAAGATGTTAACTTTGGCTCTTCTTTTTTGATGTGTTCATCTATTGCTATAAATTGCCCTCTGATTATTGCTTTTGATGTATCTCAAAGATTTTGGTATGTTGTATTTTCATTCTCATTTGATTCAAGTAACTTTTTAATTTCATTTTTTATTTCTTCTATTACCCACTCATTTTTGTGGAGGGTGTTATTCCATTGCCATGTGTTTGCTCTTTTTCTGTTGGTCTTTCTAATGTTGATTTCTAATTTTATAGCATTGTGTTCTGAGAAGATGTTTTGCATATTTCAATGTTTTTAAATTTATTAAGGCTTGCTTTGTGGCCTAACATATGGTCTCTCCTGGAGAATGTTTCATGTGCACTGGAAAAGAATATATATTATGCTGTTGTTGAGTGAAGTGCTCTGTAGATATCTCTAAGGTCAAGTTGGTTGATCGTATTGTTTAGTTCTTCTGCATCTTTGTTGACTTTCTTTCCAGTTCTCTCTCTTATTGAAAGTGGTGATTAAAGTTTCCTACCATGACTGTGGAGTCATCTATTTGTCTTTTTAATTCTGTTAAAGTCTGTTTTGTGTATTTTGGGGCTTCTTCATAAGGTTCATAAATATTTATTATGGTTATGTCCTCTTGTTCAATTGATCATTTAGTCATTATATGATGTCTTTCCTTATCTCTTATGGTCATTTTTGTCTTAAAGTCTATTTGATCAGAAATGAATATTTCCACTCCTGCCCCTTTTTTTGACTGCCATTTGCTTGGTATATCTTTTTCCAACCTTTGATTTTCAGTCTATTTTTGTCTTTGTTTCTAAGGTGAGTCTCTTATAGACAGCATATTGATGGGTCATGTTTTCTTATCCAGTCAGCAACTCTCTGCCTCTTGAGTGGTGCATTTAACCTATTTATATTCAGTGTAATTATGGACAAACGTGAATTTATTTATGTTTTTTTATGTGTTGTTTCATAGTGTTGCTGATTTCTTGTTCCATATAATTATCTGTGCTGAGCTAATTTTGTTTATGAATTGTGTTATCATCTCCTTTGTTGCTATTGGTGCTTGTCCTCTTTTTTATTTTGATGCAAAGGTTTGTTATTTTCCTTTGAGGTTACCCTGTGTTTTATAGTTTACTTCCTAAGTTTAAAACAGTCTGTTCTATCTCAAAATTGTCTTGACTTCCTCACCATTTAGAAGTTCTGTAACTACATTATTTATTTCCTTTGTTTGGTCTATAGTTGTCCTAATTTACCAATTGATGTCTCTGTTTCCCTTTCTACAGTCTTGTATGTTTATTTTCTTTTGGATATTTCTATAACTAAGTTGATTTCTGGGTTTTGTCATTATGTGTGTTAATCATCGGTTGTTTGTTGTTGTTAGTTCTGTGTCTGAAAGACTCACTTTTTCATCTCTTGTAAAGTTGGTCTGATTTTAACAAATTCCTTTAATTTCTGCTTATCTAGAAATCTCCTAATTTGACCCTCATATTTGAAGGACACTTTTGCTGGCTGGGGATATACTTCTTGGTTGGATATATATTTTTTTTTTCTTCAGGGTTTTATATAGAGCAACTCATTGTCTTCTCACCTCCATGCTTTCTGCCAAGAAATCAGAGCTTAATCTTATTGGCTGCCATTTAGAGGTAACTTTTTGTTTATC
>NW_006921797.1:2606864-2613624 GCF_000298275.1 Orycteropus afer afer | reverse complement strand
GAGGTAAGAGTGCCACTTGCATAGATTCAAAATGGTCATGCCCACTACTTTCAAATATTCAAAATGGCTGCACCCTCTGGATAGCTGCTGGCAGTCCATTGATTTGTTTGTTTCCTTCTTTGCTTTTTTACTTTCTGGTTGTCAGGCACCAATGCCATCCTTGCCCACACATTCTTTAATGAGCAGAGCCAATTCTTAGGTTGCTACCAGGAAACACTAAAAAATGGCTGTGCCCTCAGCGCAGTTGGCAGTCCATAGCTCTGTTTGTCTCCTTACTTACTGTTTTCATTCAGGTTTTTCTACTAGTTGGTATTTAATCTATTTCTTTATCCTTGCCTTCAAAACTCAGGGTTCCAGTATTGTCTTCTGTATTTGTTTCAATTGGTTTCTCATGGCTTTGTCCCAGAGTGTCTCTGTCATTTGTCTGCCTAGTCTGCCATCTTGCCAGACCTCCCATGGCCCTTGGTTTTAAAAACAATTGAACAGACCAAAGGTTTTTTTTCCATATCTACTCTAGAAAGATAATAAAAACAATATAGTCTGATAAAGATGAAAAGCTTTGTGTGACTATGTGTGTGTGCATATCCCATGTGGATTAGAAAAGACACAGAAGCTCAGAAATGAATCATTGCCTCTAGAACCAGGGCCTGCAGTCTTTGGGTCTGACTTCATTTCTGTGGAAATGAGGCAGTGCAGCCATGCACAGAAATTAAAGTACATGGGGGAGAAGTGCTAAACAAAATATGAATTGTAGTGAAATCTAAAATACCAGTGGTACTATTATTGTATGCTTTATGTGATCATGAGGCAAAGCAGCCTGGATAAAGAGAGGTCACAGTGGCTAAAAATTGGAGCACTAATGGCTCTAACCCACTGGTAAGAGGCAATGATCTCAATAAAATGCAGCACTAATAGAAGTAGCTTTATTGGAAAAAGGCTTACATCTGTGTTATAGGAAAATAGAGATAAATTGAGAAACCTTCAAATCCACCCAATAATCTATTGCAATAGCAAATAATGCCTTTTTAAATCTATTCAGAAACTCCTCCTGCAAATGCTTGCTTCTAATGCTTCTCCTAATGCACCTTGGTGGTGCTGCAGTTAAGCACTCTACTGCTAACTGTAAGGTCAGCAGTTTGAACTCACAGTGGCTGCTCAGGAGAAAAGACCTGTTGATCTGCTCTGATAAAGATTACAGCCTAGGAAACCCTCTGGAGTAGAATAGCTCTTTCCTATAGAGTCTCTGTGAGTCAGAATCAACTTGATGGCATGCTACAATGATGCTTTTTCACCTAGCCTAAAATCTTCTAACTTTCCCTTGGTGAGTGAACCAGGCAGCTGTGTCTATATCATTCTTAGGAACATTCCTAGATATGGGAAATATGCTCAACAGTCCCATGGTATTCTCAGGTCTGTAGCTATGAAACGTACAAGGAAGCTGGTGAAGAAGAAGAGATGGCTCATAAATAAGCAACTAGTTCCTAAACTTCCCACGAAAGCCAAAATAAGGCAGGTGAGACATATCCTCCCTGCTTCTATACAGCCTCTTCCAGAGCATATGTTTCCTTCAAAGCTGCTTTTTTGTTTTTTTACTAGTTTCTTTTGTTTTTGTTTGGCTTTTTGACCATTTTTACCTGTTTTTGACAGAACATAGAAAAGGACCACTTGTGATTTGCCTCAAGCCTTGGAAATGATAAGGGAGACCTAGTTTTATCATTTCTCTGTTTAATTGTTGTTGTTGTTGTTCTATGCCATCGAGTTGGCCCAACTCATAGCGACCCCTCCTTGGGTTTCCGAGGCAGTATCACTACAGGAGTAGATTGCCCAACCTTCCTTCTGAGGAGTGGCTGGTGGGTTTGAACCACCAGCCTTCTGGTTAGCATGAAGTGCCTTAGACACTATGCCAGCAAAGCTCCCAGATATAGATATGGACATAGATACAGAGACATATGAAGGAGCTCTGGTGGTGAAGTGGTTAAGGTTTAATTAACATTCTTAAATGTTATATTCTACAAGATTTTAAGTTTTCCAAAAACCAGGACTGTGTCCAAACTTTTTTTTTTTTTTTTAATGTCCTCTGTAATTTTTGTTACAGTGCTCTCTCCACACCTTTAGGAAAGATATTGAATTGAACATAAAACATCACTACATTTCAAAATCACCAAGACACATATTTTCAATCCCATATTGTGGTGAATTGAAAAGGAAAGGGAAAATTGGGAAATTAAAAGGGAGGGTGAAATATGTAGATAGGAGTACAAAAAAAGAGAAAAGGAAAATGTAGTTAGAAAGAAAAAGTGGATCCTTCCAACCTCTAGGATACTGCTTCCCATGGCATCACAAAGTGAGGCAAATGCTAAGTTTATTTTTTGCTCAACCATTCATTTGTTCCTAGTGCAAGTATGAAAATGCATCCAATGCATCTTTATACAGGCAAGAAGACTATTCTAGAGTCTTTGCTTGACTGATATATTCACATGATAGTTTCACATAGATTGAGGAGAAATTACATTTATTGGCTAAATCTTCAAGTGGTTATGAATAAATTGGATGAAGAGGCAGAGAGAAGAAAACGTGAGAAATAGGGGTGGGAAAAGAGAAAGATGAGAAGAGATGGACATTCAAAAGGAAAAATAAAATTGAGAAATGGCCAGAAGGGAGAGAGAAAAAGGAGAAACAGGAGTTGGATAAGTTATAAATAGAGTACTCCTAGAAGCAGGCAAATTAGTTTTATGAATTAACTCTTGTAGCTCACCCACTGTTTTCAAGAGCTATTGAAATGCCAGGAAATGAATATTAATACCTCCCATAAAAGTATTGCTGGTTAACTAGTGAGAAACTGTTTTGGTTCTCCTGGAATGCAGATTTTTGGGGTTGATCAAGTTGGATGACCCAGGCATTTCCATTTCCGTTGAGATCTTCTCTTGATCCTTGAGCCTTGAGTAGACTGGTGTCATAAAAGTCACCTTCAAGTCAAACAATAATCTTGCTAATTAATCAAGACCAGTTTGCTTTTAGGCATTGGGATCTTCTGAAGAATTATCTATGTGTAGTCAGTTTCAAAACACTGGAACACAAAGGTCAGACTGGAAGCTGTGTTTTAGGGTAAGATGTTATTATGTAAACACTATTCCTCAGCCTGTTTCCATGGCAATGCCAGTAAATGTGGTGTAAGTGTTTTTAGAGGATTTATCATCTTCAAATCACTTTGACTCTCTAGTCAGAAGTGTTGCACAATTTGTCAGTGGTAGATAAGTAAACTTCAAATTAATTTCTACTATTGGCTTAATACAATGTTTATTTTAATATCAGGGGTAATAATCCTTCAACTCTTCTTCTTCAAATCCTAAAAGGCTCTGTTCTGGATGGTAAAGGGACAACAATCCACCTGGCTTCAACAACAAGGGGAAGAGCATCATTCATCACCCCACATTCCAGCAGATATTCCACCTTCTCTCTCTTCCAGCCATCCCTGAACAATGTAGCCCATTTCCATCATTCATACAGCTTATTCTGGCAGTGATTTATCTTGGTGGGAAGTGGGTAAGAGAGGGGAGGACACAAACTCTTCCAGGAGCAGACTTCAGAACTTCAGAAGCAGGGAGAATGGGATGGGTAGGTACAAGATAGAGGTAGAATATGGTAACTATTAAATTTTGAAACTCCTTTGCTAGGAAATTGCCAGTGCTATCTTGTAAACACAAAACCCATTGCTTACCACAACTATCTGAAAGTCATTGTAGAATTCTAATATGAAATGCAAATTAAGGTTTCTTGCATTTAGGAGCCTCAGTCCTAAACCAAAGCTTGATACCCAGTGCAAATGAGGTAGCAGACCATGGAAAGGTACCTGCATACCCAAAGGGCAACACGTGGATAATATTCCCTGGCATTCTGACAAAAGGGTACAGGAACTCCTAAACTGCCAAGTTCCCTGTCTTAAGGTGGGTTTTCTAGAGAAGCAAAATCAGTGACTTATATATATATATACACAACACAACACACTGCAGTGAAGTCAGATCTGACTCATAATGACCCCTCATTGGTTTTCTGAAGTGGTATCATTACGGAAGTAGATTGCCCAACCTTCCTTCTGAGGAGTGGCTGGTGGGTTTGAACTGCCAGCCATCTAGTTAGCAGTCAAATGCCTTAGGCACTACACCAGAGTTGTAGAGACTGGGAAGTCCCAAATTCATGGGTCAGGTGTCAGGCTGGAAGTTTCTCTTGACTCATGTGGTTACAGGGGCTGATGATCCCCAAATCAGCAAGTCAGGCAAAAGGCTGCTAGTTTATGTCCCAAGGACCAGTGGTCAGAGGATGATGAGTTAGGTGCAGGATTGAGAGAATAATCTTTGCCAGCATATCCTTATATTTTGGATGCAAGCCACACTTCCAAGGAAACTCTCTTTTCAATAGATTAGCTGCTCACATCAGATTGCAAAATGGAGGATGATTACATAATCTTTGCCAAACCACCAAGAATCATCCCCTAGCCAAGTTGACATATAACCTTAATCATCACACCCTTTACTTTTATTTATTTTCCCCATTGCAAGCTGCTAAAAAAACAAGGGAGCCACATCTCCTGACCTCCTCTAACCACACAAAAGGAAGTCAGAGTCACTATCGGTAACCCAGGGCCTATTCCTGCAAGGCCAAACATGCTGCCTCCCTCCAGCCCTTTCACCAACCATTCCTCCCAAAGCACCCACCACCTCTCTTCTGGGTTCGATAATTTGCTATAGTGGCCACACAGAACTCACAGATTATGAGGTTTATTAGGGAAGCACCAGGCTACAATTCAAGTTCAGGAAAAATGCTCAGTCTCTCTCCCAGCCCACCGTCTCTCAGCCAAGTCTCTCACAGTCTCTCTCCCAGCAGTGCATGTCCCTTGGTATCTCACTCAGCAATGCGTGTCACTTCACTCAAAACCTAGAGTCTCCCCACTTCTCTTTCCCAGCAGCACGTGTCTCTTAGGAGCACCTGTCTCTTTCAGCAGCACATCTTCCTCAACCAGCAGTCAGAGAGAGATCTGCCTCTAGGAGGGCTCCTTTTGAGCTCGGCAGAGTGGCCCAACCAGCCAATCATAACATCAGAATTCTAAACACCTGAGAGAGAGTGGGAACCTCCCAGAACACTGGTTCATGCCACTCTCAACAGAAATACCCCATGGGGACAATGTTAGCAATCAGGAGCTCCTCAGTTGCTCTTGGCAAATTCCACCTCGGAGTTTACAAAGACTTATGGGTAGAAAAGCCACACTAAGTAATTTACTACACCACACAAGCCATTCCACCCACTAAAATAATCTTCCTCCAAATTCTCATAGGATCATGACATCACTTCACTCAAAACCTAGGGTCTCCCCACTTCCTTCAGAATAATAAAGTCTTTCCATGAATGTCTCCACAATCTCTTCTAGCCACAGCCCAGCAGTTCATCATCCCACACATACCCATAGCATAGTCACTCTTCCCACAGTTCTCCTGAGCATTCTGAGCATTCTCAAACTGTGTGCTCTGCATGATACAGCTTCCCTTCCCCACCATAATATCCCATCAATATTCTTGCCATTATTTAAGCGCTAGATCAAAACATAAATCCTCTAAGAAATGTCCCCAATTCCTCAAGTCAAACCTAATCTTTTCATTTATTTTCATAGTGCTATGGGTGCATCTTTTTTATTCACTCTATTGGTCAAAATAATTATTCATTCTCCTACCCTACTAAAGTTGTATTGAGAGTCTGCTGTGTATTAGGCCCCTTGATCGTGACTCCTACAACACAGTGCAAGGGGCATCAATATACTGATGCTGGAGGCTTCTCTTTGCCCAAGGGGAAGCTCCTTGAGGACAGGTCCAGGCTTACATCATAGAACAAGTCTTCTACAGACTACAGGCTTTTACTCCTTTGTTGAATTAAAATCAAACTTTGCTTAACTACACTTGGGCCCAGGGGAAGAGGAAGGCATTTGCAGTTTGACAAATGATATTCCCTTTTCTTAGGCCCCACCTCAGCTTCTCCTTGAACAGTCATGCTGTACATTTTTTATCTTCCATTTTTGCCTGACCCCTCCTGACGCTTGAACTAAGAGGCTTCTAATCTCAGGGAGGCTAATTGCCTGATGGAGAGTCCCTTCACCACCCTGCCCACCCAAGAAAAGCAATTGTGTTTTAAACCCATTGGTTTTCCTCTGATGCACTTTGCTTTTCTTTGTACTAACAATTTAGCTTGTTTTCATATTTGGAAAAGAACATACTAGATGCACAAATCTTTCCTTTTGCTACCCCCTTTGGCTTTTTACAGTTGACTGCAGAAAACTGTCCAAGTTCAGGAAAATTTATATTTTCCATTTAAATAATCTAATCTTCACAAACCTTTTAACACTAAAACAAAAAGCATTTAAGTCACAGCATGATAATTAATATTGAAAATAGTCTCTGCAGGGATCTGCTTACCTGCCTGCCTGCCCACATTTCCCATTCAGAATAAGTTTCTAGTTTGTAGTTTTAAGTTTATGGGAAGGTTTACTTCACCAAACAGGTATCCTATTTTAATAGTCCTTTCCTTGCAAATATTTTACAAATTTATTAACAAACTGACCCATTACTTAATTAAAAGTGCATTAAGAAATAAATGGTTTGTATTCAACAGCTTCACTAATATTCTTGCTGATATTTTTTTATTTATTTTTTAAATTTTATTTGGATTTGGGTGAAGATTTACAGAGTAAATTCACTTTTCATACAGCAGTTCACAT
>NW_006921797.1:2583470-2599019 GCF_000298275.1 Orycteropus afer afer | reverse complement strand
CAGGGGTCCAAGATTATCTTCTGTGTCTGTGTTAATTGGTTTCCCTTTTCTTTGTTGAAGAGGGTCTGTGCAATCCTTCTGCCTAGTCCGCCATCTTGCAGGAACCTCCTCTCTTGCTGATATTTTTGAAGCCCACCCAGTCAGAAAACCAATACCATGGTATCTATTTCTCTGTTGTAGGCCCTCACACTGTGCAAACTCCTGAGGGCAGATGGAAACTACACTGGGAAAGACCCCAGCCTGGAGAAACAGAGGTCATTATCAAAAGGCCAAATGCCACCCTTAGTATTGCAAGCAAATTGGCAGATGTGTACAAGCAGAGAAATATTGCTTCTCTTATTTTTCACCTTGAGATTTGTGAATTGAGAACCCCATGTCCCTAACATTCCTGCAAACACTGTACTTATTCCAAACCCCTCTCTTGTTGTAAAAGCTCTTTCTGCTCCTGGAAGCCAGTTTCAATCTTATCTGTTCATAAGGCAGGAGTTCTTACTCTGAGGTTGATGGACAGGCTTTTGGAAATCTGTGGATTTGCCCTATTGTTTCTGGATAAGCATGTTCCTGGAGAGAGGATGCACAGCTTTCAACTGATCCCAAAAGATATCCATGATTCCAGAAATAAGAATTATCTTTTTACCCCATTGTGGTGTTATTCTCTCTCTCTGTACTCCAGTTCTGTTAGCTTACTTCCTTTCTGCAGATCTTTGCACATGCTGTCCCCTCTACCTAGAAATCTAACTCCACTGCCTGACAATCTCTTACCCATCCTTTGGATATTTGATTAAGCATCGCTGTCTTCTCTGACTACCTACTCCTCTACTGGTACCAGTTGCCACTGAGTCAGTTCCGACTCATGGAGACCCCATTTGTGTCAGAATAGAACTGTGCTCAATGCTGATTTTTTTTTTTTTTTAAGTAAATCATCAGGTCTTTCTCTGAAGGCCTCCAACCTTTCATTTAGGAGCTGAGCGCATTAACCATTTGCACTACTCAGGGATTCCCAAATGTCACTTAATAAATTTCATTGAACAAATTGAACAGGCTCTATTAGGACTCCTGCTCCACTTCTTACAGCCAAATATTGACCAAGTCACTTTTTAAAACCCCATCTCAAAGCCCCAATAGTAATTTATTCTCAGTTAGAAACCTGAAATATGAACTACAGAGACAGTCCATATCTTTCTCATTCACTTCTCATCTGCTGTTTACCTTCAGGCAGGGCCCACTTCATCAGGCATTATCCTGACTTATGGGAGAATTTTGGATGGGTTAGGAAGGGGAGGATCAAGATGGATTATTGTGCCTAGATGGCCCAAAGCTCAGGCAATGAGAATATTTCATAATTCAATCAACAATACCTGAAGGCAACATTTGTCCTATATCATTATTTATGATCGGAATGGAGCAAAATGCATGAAGTTTGTGAAGCAGAATTCTGGTTAGTATCCTGGAAATAAGCATATTATAGCAACTATAACATTGGTATGTATAGTTCTTGTGCCTCATGATGACCCATACTTTAAGCATTAGAAAATGGACCAGTACACCATCTCTTGGACACTCACATACTAAACTGTCTTTATATCAAAGTTCATCAGAGCTGTAGGAGACCAAATAACAGCACACATCAAAAATCTGCAGGTGTGCTTTGTCACAAAACTGCCCTAGGATAAATTCCACTTCCTTGGACTAATATTATCTCTCCTAACCAGTTTCCCCATACCTCCAAAATTTCTGCTCTCTAAATCATACCATAGCCAAAGATCCTTCTTAAACATAGTTATGATCCTATCATCCTCCTACTTAAAAACTAATTATTTATTCCCTGTAGATTATAGAATGAAGTCCACATGTTAGCTGGGCACACAAGACCTACTCTGCTTCCAGTCATATCTGCAACTCTTTAATTTCCAAACTCTTGGAACTTCTTATTCTCTGTACAGGTTTCACACTTTGTAGCTTGTAGACCTTTGCTGGTAAGTTTCCTTCAGCCTGGAATATAGTGCCTCCCCTTCTCCCAACACACACACATCAACCCTAGCCATCCCCACCCATCATCACCTCCAGCCTCATCTCAATAGCCCCATCTTTCTAAATCCAAACGATACTCATTTTTAAGAAGCTTTTCAAATGCTCCACTTCTACTAAATATAGCCTTACACTCTCAATCAAAAGAACTTTCTAAACCTTTATTCTTACCAGTTGACAACAGAATGTAGAAATAAGTATATATGTGGAAACAGGATCTATATTAGTTTCCGAAGCTATCATGATAAATTACTACAAATTTGGTGATGTAATGCAACAAAAATGCATTCTCTCACAGTTCTACAGCCCACAAGTCTGAAATCAAGGAGAGGTAATCAAGGAGTCAGAAAAGCCACACTCACTCTGGAGGCTTTAGGGGAGAATTCATGTCTTTCCTCTTCTGTCTTCTGGTGGCTGCTGACACTCCTGGACTTGTGGCTGCAATCTCTGCCTCAGTGGTCACATTGTCTCCTCCTCTTTGTATCAAATCTGCCTGTGATTCCCTCTGAAAAGAATATTCACTGTTGGATTTAGGGACCAGGATCCACCCGGATAGTTCAGGGTGATCTTCTCAACTCAAAATCCTTAACTTAGTTACATTTGCAAAGACTCTTTTTCCATTCACAGATTTTGGGACTTGGGACTTGAATCTATCTTTTTAGGAGTCACTACTCAACCCAATACAGGATCCAAGTCTGACCCATCCTTGTATTCCCACCGTGTCTAGCCCAGTGCCTTACATATAGTAGGTTCTCCACAAATATTTGTGAAATATGTAAATGACCAGTAAAATAATCTTAGTACAATTCTATTGACTAATTGCTCACTGAATGAACAAACTGTTAGTTTGAATACCACAATCAATGGGTTGCTTTGCTGTTCCAAAGATAAAGCTTTGCGAATTATTGATGCAGAAAAGTAAGGTAAATAATTGGTGGAGATCTGGTCTAAACATTTAAGCCAGATAAATTAATTGTTGATGAATTTTGTATGCTCTTTAATTCTTATTCATACACTTTCATTTTTTATTCACAGATCATTTAAAAAAAAATTTCCATTAAGATTCTCTCTTTGTCTCATTGGATTCTAAATACTTTAGTGCCAAGAGCACTAAAAAAGTTGATGGCATTATTCCTATTAAAAAAAGTAATAAAATTATATTACACTCAGTTTGAATGCCATATGTTTACAAGCTTTTTTGTAAAGCATCAGATTGTGTATATTTGTAGACAGATTTCTATATTTGCCTGATAGTAAAACGTAGATTATTAATTATTTAAAATATGGCATAATTTTTCAAGAAATCATCCTATATTTTGTAGGCAAATATTCCAAATAGCATATAATATAGCTTGTAGCAGATATTAACAAAATCAATAAGCCTACTTTTATTCTAGCACAGCTTCATTTTTGTAATATAGGAAAGACGCATTAAAAATAATACCTTCAGAGGGAGCAGTGCTTTATACTCTTCAAACTGCATTAATGCAGTTAACCACACAACAACCTGAAAGGAAGGTAAGGTGGACTTTATTGAAATATTTAATCATTGGCAGCATTCCTTTCAGAGTGTACTCTTATAACCAATAAAATCCCTTTCACAGAGAGCAAATATTCATATGGACCCATAAAGATAAGGAGCCTCTATTTTATTTTATTTTTTCCTATAGAGCGTATTAAAACCAAGGTCTCTATTTTTTCTCAAGATAAAAAGACACATGACTTAGGAAAAAATAATAATAATGGAAAGGCTATATCCTTGGAATCCTCGAATAATGAATTTTAGAGTGGGAATCTCAAAACCCTGTAGGTTTTAGACATGGTTGAGTCTCAAAGGTGTTAAGTGTCTTGTTCAAAGTCACCAAGCTCCTGGCTGAGCCAGTACTGGAACCCAATTCCAGATTCCTAGTCCTGTGAATACACTGTGACAATTGGAATTCTCATAAATTTTGAGGCACATTTTTGGTACATCACATATAACATCTCTCCTGCATTACATGGATCTAGGAAGAGGGAACCACCCAGTTGTGTACAGGACATGCCTCCTACCTGTTGCAAGTGCCATGTATTTGCATTTCTTCCTGACTCCATGTTTATTGACATCACATTGATAGTTTGTAATCATGCAAATTGGGAGAATTTACACCATGGAGAATCAGCAAACACTAAAGATAAGGGCTTTCTTTGACACTTTCTTTGGGAGTCTTTTTTTTTTTTTTCTTTGACACTTTTCTTTGGAAGGGGAGAGTTGTTAAACATTTACCAGCACACCATCAGTAAGACGGTCCCTCTCAGTAAAAACAGTGTTCACTTTTCACTCCCCACTCACATCAGAAAGGAATAGGCTTAAATATATTGTTTCTCTACCTTACAGATTGGAACATGAAATTAATCAATAATAACAGCAACCATTTATTATGTGTTTTCCATATGCCAGGCATTATATTTGTGACTTTATATGCATTAATCTATAAATCTGCAAAAATGATAGATAGTTAGCTGCCATCAAGTTGGTTCTGACTCATGAAGACCTTAAGTATAACAGAATGAAATGTTGCTAGTCTTGCATCAGCTTCACAATTGCCGGCATGTTTGAGTACATAGTTGCAGCTATTATGCCAATCCATTTTACCAAGGGTCTCCTACATGCTCTTGTTGGCCCTCTATTTCACCAAATATGATACTTTTCCAGTGATTGATCCCTCCTGATGGCATATCCTAAGCAAGCAGGTCAAAAATGTTCTGTTGTGATCTGTAAGATTTTCTTTGGCTAATTTTTGGAAGAATATTGCCAGGCCTTTCTTCCTAGTCTGATTCAGTCTGGAAGCTCTACCAAAACCTGTTCACCATGGGTGGCCCTGTTGGTATTTGAAACATGGATGACATAGCTTCCAGTATCACAGCAACATGTAAGCCACTACGACAAACTGACCAAAAGGCAGTGGTTACATCTGCATGACAAGCATGTGGATAGTCTTATTACCTCCATTTTACAAATGAGCAAACTGAAGGGCAGAATTGATATGTAATGCACCAAACCTGCTGATAAGTATATGAACAGAATTGAAAATCAGAACTTTCTGCAAAGCCATTTTTTTAATCCCTAATATTATCCTACCTCTGAACCTAGCCCTGAAACTATTCTTCAAAATAATAACATTTACAAGTTATTGTCTACTAGTGCCAGATGTTGTGCTAGACTGTATGTAAACATAAATCATCTTTCATTGTGCTGATAAATAAACCAATAATCAGAAAGGTTCAGTGATTTGCCCCAATTAACAGAGGTAGGAAGTGGTGGAATAGAATCCACACCAGGCCTGCCTGTCCCAGACCTCTCCTCTTCCTAAGCTCCCTCAAGCAGTGCTGTAAATTGACAGCAACAAAACATGATGGCATTTGGTGAGTGTGACTGATATGCCATAGTTGTCATGTCTCCCAAGGTATCACATTTTGTTCCTTGTTCCCCATGTCAGAAGCCAATTTTGATGGATTTTAGATTTTTTTCCTATAAAATAGATACAGTAATAATATATGTTTTCAGTGTCAATGAAATGAAATTGATTAACAGAGTGGCCATTACCACCTAATCTTCATGACTCCTAAAACTATCATTGCCATTGATAGAGCTTTTATTTTTGCTTGCAATTATCTTCAAGCAAATATTTTGTCTTACTCATTTAGAGAAAGCTTCAATGCTTAGATAGAGATTGAGAATTATTTTAAAACTCCCAAGTTCCCAAAGGGCTTTTGAGACCCAAATTACATAACCCAATAGAGCAAATTCTTTGAACTAGAACGGAGAAACAAACTTTATCCTTGTTCCTGTCATTGTTTCTTGCTTTACTCTACTCCAAACTTACTTTCTTTGTTGGTTTTTAAAATGGAATGAAGGGCCCAAACCCAAGCAAAATATAATAATAAATGTGAGAAGTGATCATGCTTTGTAAAACAAGAAAAAAAAAAAAAAAACTTCATGATAAACTTAGTGAAAACTCTGCCAACCATTCAGAGGTTTTTTTTTTTTAAAAAAAAAAAAAAAAAAAACCATTGCCATCTAGTCAATTCCAACTCATAGCAAGCCCCACTGGGTTTCCAAGCTATAAATCTTTATGGAAGTAGATTGCCTCATCTTCCTTCTGCAGAGTAGCTAGTGGGTGTGAACTGCCAACCTTCTAATTAGCAACTACATGCTTCATCCTCTATGCCACCAGAGCTCCTTAACCACTCAGAAAGGGATCAAAATTGGAGATCCAGAGTAGAGTAGAAGAAAAATGTGGAACAAAACTCAAAATCAGAAAAAAGACTAGGTTTATTTGTCTAAATCTAACTCACTCACTGCCATCCGACTCATAGCAACCCCTCCTTGGGTTTCTGAGGCGGTATCTCTACTGAAGTAGATTGCCCAATCTTCCTTCCTCCAAGTGGGTGGTGGGTTTCCCAGCCTTCTGGTTAGCAGTCAAATGCCTTAGACACTACACCACCAGAGCTCCCATTGTTGTTGTTAGGTATCGACCAGTCCACCCGACTCATAGCCACCCCTCCTTGGGTTTCCAGGGGGTATCACTATGGAAGTAGATTGCCCAAACTTCCTTGTGAAAACCTCTAAGAGGATGGCCCCTAGTCACCCTTCAGGCCTGGAATTTAATTCACTCCTCAGGCTTAACTTTCAGCCAAACAACAGATAGGCCTATGAGGTGAGAAATTAAAGAAGAGCTCCTTAGAATAATCAACCTTGGGAGATCAGCATTTGTGCTGGGAGAAAGCTAGAAAAGCAGCAATCAGGTAAAGGATAACCACAGGGAGGTAGTGAAAAAAGAGCTGTTACACAGTGGAAATTGCAGTTAATTTCATGAAATAAAATGTGTGTGACCTGTTGCATGGAAAATGAATTTGCTCTGCAAACTTTCACCCAAATTACAATAAAAATAAAATTAAAAAAAGGTGAAAAATGATAAGTTAATACTTTTTAAGCTAAATATAAGGCACTAAACATTCAGTGAGAGGTTTATCCCTACAGTGGAACTCTAATCTATGTCTGGAATCTTTCTCATTTGAAGCAACCAGTCAATTTGCATGCATACATTTAGGCCCCTGTGGTTTCCCAGTACTGTTCTAGATATGACCTAAGATTAATGGGAATGTGGGAAAAAAAGGAAATTCTCTTTTGTTGCTAACTATCTGTCTAAGGAGATAAAACCAACATACTCAAAACCATCCAGAATAATTACACAAAGGATGGCATGACTTTGCCTCTAAGTGCCTCATTATAAGAGAAGAGAGTAGTTTGAGATAGAATGAACAGGAAATGCTTTATGGAAAATGAGTGGAGACAAGGGTAGGCAAGGGAAAGGGCTTGACCATATCTTTAATGATGAATGTTATTTACACAAATAGTGAGGAAACCATCCTAGCCATTCCAGGTGGGAAAGAAGGCAAAACCAAAATCCAGAGATGAATGAGCCTGCTGTGGCCTGGAAACATTTCCCAGATATTCATTTCAAAGTGTGAAATAAGAGTTAAAGAGGGCATGGGCTCAAGTTGAAGGTCCCAGCTGGCTCCTCAGAGGAGGTTGAGCTTAATGTGAGAGGCATCTGTGACCCACTCTAAGTCCTTGAGAAGGAACGGCATTATAGAAGTAGTGATCTAAGAAAATGTACATCCTGCCTCTGCTACCCCATGTATTCACATGTGTGTCCCCATTGCTTCTACCCACAGGTCTGCTTCCCCTTAGCTCCTGAGCTGATCATGGCAGAGGCAGGTCAGAAGGACTTTGGAAACATTTCCCCTTCTTGGCTCAATCTATGGATTTAAGTAATATTTTTCATTATATTCTCAGTACTCGAACATTGCATCTTCCAATATTTCCCTAAAAGCTTCATTTCACCATAGACATCCCTTCTTTGGACAGATTGTACAAATACAGATAAGGTTGTGTTTACCCTAGGTTACTTTGGAGCTGAATGTTCTGAAGCTCTATGTGCTACAAAGAGAAGTGAAAATTGTGCTCTAACCACCTGGTAGACTACTGGTCTTCAGACTGCTAATGCTTGTCATATGCATGTCATGACTATAAATTTTGTTTGCTCTGAAACAGTCTTGGCTCACTTGGCTGCATCCCCATTGTCATAGTCCACTTAAGCCATCAGACCTGAAACCCTGAAACTCCTAGTCCATCCTTCCTAGAATAACATTTATCCCCTTGTTGGCCTGGTGAACATTTATTCATCTTTCATGACCCAGTTCACAAAGCCTTTTCTTTCTCTTTCTCTGTTTCTCTTTTTCTCTCTCAAACATACACAAATACTGTCTTCCAATGATGACTTCATCTTGTTTTCATTTTATGTCTACCAAGTCAAGAAATGCTGGGCTGTAAATATATTAACTGTCTCTCTTCCCTACAAGATTGTGAGCCCTTGAGGGTAGGTAAATAAGAGCTCTTTTCCATAGAGTCAGCACCTCATATTGGTAGAGGGTCTAGAATCAGGCTCTTTCTTTCTGTCTACCTGACCTGGTTTGATAAGTGTAACCCACTATAATAAGATAAAACAGGAGCTCTGGTAGCATAGTGCCTAAGGCACTTGACTGCTAACCAGAAGGCTGGTGGTTCAAATCCACCTGCCACTCCTCGGAAGGAAGGTTGGGCAATCTACTTCCATAGTGATACTGCCTCGGCAACCCAAGGAGGGGTCGCTATGAGTCAGGTCCTACTCAATGGCACATAACAACAACAACAACATAAGGTACAACAGTTAGTCCAATCTTGTGAAGGAACAAATAAAAAGTAGTTATTCTAGAGCAAGAGGGTTCACATTTTACACACTGTATTTTGCACCAGTCAGGTATCAGGAATATAAGAAATGATATGAAACTGTATGTGCTTTCTCCTACATTAGCAGATATCACACTGCAAATTAATCTGTATCCTCTTTAAACTATCATCTTCATGGGGTTCAATGGATCTCCTATGCAGTTCTGTATTCCCAGGCCTATCTGAATACCCAGCCCATAAATGCTTCTTGAATGAGTAAAATAATGAACAGATGGTTCCTGAACCATCAGCAGCTCAATGCTGAGGGCCACTCTCCACCTTTTGACACCATCATTCTCTTCCCAAGATAATTATAGAGGAAGAAGTATTTGGAGGTTTTTGGGGAAAGTAATAAGAACTGATCCAAATGTTCCCCAAAATTGGGGTCTTGTGCTCCCTGAGGCATAAACTCCAGGAATAGCTGACCTGTGTCCTCCCATCAGTGTCTGGAAACATTTATTTGACCTTAAGGAGAGAATAGCATCTTGGAAAAGAGGGCTACAAACTCCAGAAATCCTAGGTTTCTACTGAACACTGGGAAAGGAGGGTGGTACAAGAGGAAGGGGCAATCTAAGGCTTTGCTTGGAAGAAAAGAATATTCGGCTCTTCTCCTGACTTCAACAAACACAAAACCCCATCAGCCTGAAGAAACATTAGAAGTTTATGATGCAGAAATAAATAGCTAGTGTGTGATGCATTTCCAACTTATGGCGAGGCAGCTATTAGAATGGAATGTTCTCCAACGGATGAGACCAGATTAGACACCATTGCTACTAGCCAAACACAGCTCAGGGAAATTGACAATTGTGTGCAAATGGAAGGTTATTAGTACTACCTCTGTTGTTAGACTCTTCCCAATGGGAAGGTGACAGAGCTCTCATTTGCAATAGACTATTAAAAAGCAGACATGTGTCTGGGTTGTCTTTTTAAAATGTAGCTTTGTCTCAGCATCTTTCCCTGAATAGTGTTAAATCATTCATTCATTTATTCAGCAACATTTATTGAGTACCTCTTAGTGTCAGGGAATGTGCTTAGCCCTGCAATTCAAGGATAAATAAGAAGATCCTTACCCTCAAGAAGTTTAGAGATTAGTGTGTGTGTGTGTGGGGGGGTGTGAATAAGCAGTTAAAAGTTATAAGGTTGGAGATATGTTCGGATGCTAGACAGCAAAGAAGAGAGAACCAGCTAAATACAATTTTAGGTTTTCTGAGGGAGAAAGTGGGACGTCTGAAAAGTCAGGCTTCCAGGTGAAGCTTCATTATTGTTAGTCCTGATGTGTATGCAAGAGTAAGCCAGGCAGGGGAAGGTTGGTGGACTAAGGCGTGAAGGAGAGGGTGAACCCTGCACTGTGGGAATACTCCAGTTCTTTGGTGAGGAATCCAAAGGAGCATGGGGCAGGGAGAGACAGGGATGAGCTAGCATGATAGATAAATCCTAGGCAGACATTAAGGGGTATGGCTCTGTTGAGGAGATTTCTTTATTCCTAAGGGCAAGGAGATCTGGGATTGACAAAAACCAAAACTAAATACTATAGAGAGGATACTAATTCTGGGACTGTAATTTATACCAAATACAAATGCTTTGAAAACAACCAAATTCAGTCCACAACATAATAAAGGATTGCTTAGGAAAACGTGAAGGAGTTCTGATGTTGTAGTAGTTAAAACATTTGATTGCTAACCCGAAAGTCAGTGGTTTGAACCCATCAGCCACTCTGCAGAAGAAAGATGAAGGAGTCTGGTTCCATAAAGATTTACAGCCTTGAAAACCCAATGGGGTCATTGTGAGTAGGACAACTTGATGCCAGTGAGCTTAGTTTTTGAGTTTGAATGGCAAGGAGAGTCTTAGAAGTATTTATTAATAACCTGATTACCTGAATGTGGAATTTCTGGTCTGAAACATAGGCAATTTTTGTTTATTTGCTTTGTTTTAGTGGGGAGAAGGTAAACGGATAGATAATATTTTTAACTCCCTTGAGTATTAATAGGAGCTCTGGTGGCATAGTGCCTAAAGCACTTGACTGCTAACTGGAAGGCTGGTAGTTCAAACCCACCAGCCACTCCTTGGAAGGAAGGTTGGGCAATTTATTTCTGTAGTGATACCACCTGGGAAATCCAAAGAGGGGTTGCTGAGTCAACTCCAATTTGACAGCAGTGAGTTTTTTTTTGTTTTTTTTTTTTTCGGTTTTTGACTATTAATGATTCTAATATCATATATGTAAGAACTGCAATGGACCTTAAAGATTGTCTAACAAGGTTAAATAATAACTTGGTCAAGGTCTTATAAAAAATGAAAGCTGTAGAATCCACTTTTCTTTAATTTCAAGTCCTTTGAGTATATGTGAGAGAAATTAGTAATCAGCCAAGTTCTTAGTGAACATTGTCTCTCTTCACAAAAAGCTAACTTCCTCCATTAAGTGTCAACTTACAATTTTCATTTCAGATACTGCCTTTTGCCTAAACTTCTCCCCATAATCCAGGGTTGTGCCCCATTTAAAGGCCATGACAAACCTCCCCCATTCCCAGTCCCCTTGGCATATGAAAAGCATAGAAACCAGTCCTTGTCTACCCAGGCATGGCTCAAAGATGCAATGTGTCAAGCTGTTGAGTGGTATAGCTATATCTGCTCCAGCCCTCATTAAGTCATTTATCTGTTTTTTTTTTTTTTTTTCATTTAAGTAATTGTCTCACTTACTTAAACGTTTCCCAGAAGTAGGAGACTAATAGACACCAGAAAATTTCTAAACTATTCTCAGTGCTAACCAGGTATCTTATTTTTGTTTCAATTCCTAACTTCTCCCAAACTAGGAAGTCAGCATAGCTAAAGTGCAAATAATATTTCTCCACCTCCTGGCTCTCTTCATTTCATAACTTTGAGGACATCTTTACTAATCTTTATAAAGTTTGGTACTATATCATCATCATCTCCATAAAACTGAGTAAAATATATTTTTAAGTTTTTGGAGTAAACTATATTTTTAGGAAGCATTATAAAACCAAAAAAACCAAACTCACTGCCCTCAAGTCAGATCTGAGTCATAGTCTCCCTTCCTTGGGTTTCTGAGGTGGTATCATTATATAGATAATGTAAAAGTCCAGCCAGACCAACTTTCTTTGATCAATCTCATGTCAAAACCATATTTAATGACAAAAGTGAAAAAAATTTTCCTGGCTTGATGTGAAAGTGCCCTTGTTTCCCTCAAGAAAAATGGTCAGAACTGTAGCATATGCATCCCTCCTAAGACAGCAGCTGTGAGTTTGACTATCAAAATTTAACCACTGCTTTTACCACTTTCACCCAATAAGGGAAGGTTGGAATGGGTTTAATAATTGTCTGTGTTTATACAAGCAACTTGGGTTATGTTTTCATTCGTTACCTGATACATGCTAAATGATTAAAGATTATTTGCAAAATAAATGAAATGAAGAGCAAAAGAGAAGACTACCAGCATTGAGGTTTCCTGGTACAGAGGGTATTTATAAGCCTAGTGTTACAAAAGGGGCTCTGGTAGCATAGTGCCTAAGGCACTTGACTGCTAACCAGAAGGCTGGTGGTTCAAACCCACCAGCCTCTCCTCGGAAGGAAGGTTGGACAATCTACTCCTGTAGCGATACCGCCTCAGCAACCCAAGGAGGGGTCGCTATGAGTTGGATCTGACTCAACGGCACACAACAACAGTGTTACAAATGTGCTCCTTGGGGACTGTATTTCTCCAAAGCATATCTCTTGACACCAAAATGTAAAGTTCTTGCTATGAACTTCTCAGCCATGTTCACATCAGATGCAAGAGTCAGAAATCTGTGGCAGAAACTACACGGATGTTATATTCAGGCCAATTCACACAATTGCCCCATGTAAGGAAATGTTATGCTGAGAATCAATTTGCTCATGTTCATCACCACTGAGACTTATATCCTGACTTTTAGAAAACTCTCCAGGGAAAGCATTTACCAGCTCCCTGGAATACTTAATAAAATAGAGTTCTTTAGGCTTTTCCCTCAGGAACCGTTCTTGAGAAACCATGTACTGATAAGGCAGTCATTTTAGAAATGTGACTTCTAAAATTTCCAATGAGGAAGCAATCCCTTGCATGAAAGATAATAATTCTCTTCTACTGATGCCTGAATTTTAAATCTGGCCAAGGTCTAGACTTCCTACCAAATTAGAAACTATCTCATATCATCTTGAAATGGAAATAATATAACTCTCAAAGATATCATTTAATTTAAAAATGCAATTAATGCAATGCAATAAAATATGGAGTGCAGAAAGAGCTCTAGTTGCTCAATGGTTAAGCATGTGGCTGGTAAATGAAAGTTGGTGGTTCAAATGCATGGTTCAACTCCATAGGAGAAAAGACCTGTCAATCTCCTTTTAAAAAGATTGCTGTTGTTAGATATTGTTAAGTCAGTTCTGACTCATAGTGACATTGTTATGTACAACAGAATGAAACACTGCCTGGTCCTGTGCTTTCCCAAAAATCTTTGCCATGGTTGAGCCCATTGTTGCAGCCTCTGTATCAATTCATCTCATTAAGAATCTTCCTCTTTTTGCTGACCCTCCACTTCACCAAACATGATGTCCTTTTCCAGGGACTGTTTCCTCCTGATGTCCAAAGTACGTGAGGCAAATCTTGCTTGCGATTCTTGCTTCTAAGGAACGTTCTACTTGTACTTCTGCTAACAGAGATTTTCATTTTTCTGGAAGTATTTTCAGTATTTGCCACCAACATCATAATTCAAAGGCATCAATTCTTTAGTCCAGTTTTCATATGCATATGAGGTGGTTGAAAATACCATGGCTTTGGTCAAGTACACCTTAGTCCTCAAAATGACTTTTTAACACTTTAAAGAGGTCTTTTGCAGCAGAATTTGTCCCATGCAATACATTTTTTGATTTCTTGACCTCTGTTTCCTTGAGTGTTGACTGTGGATCTACATAAAAAGAAATCCTTGACAACTTCAATCTTTTCTTCATTTATCATGATATTACTTATTGGCCCAGTTGGGAGGATTTTTGTTTTCTTTATGTTGAAGTGTAATCCGTACTGATGACTGTAGTCTTTTATTTTCCTCAGTAAGTGCTTCAAGTCTTCTTTGCTTTGAACAAGCAAGATTGTGGGATCTGTATATCACAAGTTGTCGGTGAGTCGTGCTTCAATCCTGATGCCTTGTTCTTCATATAGTCCAGCTTCTTGGATTATTTGCTCAGCATTCATATTAAATAAGTATGGTGAAAGGATACAACTCTGAGAAGCACATCTTTCATTACTTGAAACCATACAGTATCCCCTTGTTCTGTTCAAATGACTGTCTCCTGGTCTATGTAAAGATTCCACATGAGCACAATTAAGTGTTCTGGAAATCCTGTTCTTTGCAATGTTATCCATAACTTGTTGTGATCCACAGTTGAATGCTTTTGCCTTTTAAGGAAACATGGGTAAACATCTTTCTGATATTCTCTACTTTCAGTGAAGATGGATCTTAGCCTATAAAGATTGTGGTTTACTTTTATAAGTGATGTACAGCCTAGAAAACCTTATGGGGTAGTTCTCTTCTGTCAATAGGACCACTATGAATACAAATAACCTTGAGGACATTCAATAACACCAACAAGATCACAATGAACTCTGGATGCCATACTAAGGAGTGTGAGATTAGATAGGTTTGCCTTTGCCCTCTTCCTGTTCCCTGTCAATAACCATCAGAGTATCTGTAACACTTCATTGCTTTTATTTATTTATATTTTTCTTTCCTTATTTGGAAAGCTCCTTTATTAAGGAACATAGTGACATTTGGCTGGTAACAAGAAGGTCAGCAATTCAAACCCACCATCTGCTCTGCAGGAAGAAGATGAGGCAATCTTTTCCATAAAGATATACAGCCTTTGAAACATAATGGAGGTCACTGTGAATCAGAATTGACTTGATCGCAGTGTTTTGTTTTGTTTTTTCCCCCTTATTTGACAGCAAATAACATAAAGTTAGAGCCTGTATCTTACTCATCTTTGTTTTTCCAATGCTTAGGTAACCATTCCATAAATATCAGCTGATACCCAAATTATTGTTGATATTGCTGTAGAGATTTAAAGCAATGATTGTTGTTGAAGGAAAACAACAGAGATTGAATAAAGATTCTGAATATCTGATTGAGTAGGACAAGTTTAAGGGTTTTTCCTAAGGGTGTACATCACTTATAAAAGTAAACCACAAGAAATTTTCATTATTTTTTGCCTACTTTTGTTACCTCTGTTCACTTCAGTCATGAAAGATAAATAGCAAAATTCCATACAGTAAACACCATTGGCTCATTGACTTTTACATTAAGATTAGTTTAAAATGGAACTTAATGGGTTTTATTGTGTTGCTTATACCAGCTCCTAAGGAAATACTAATATACAGATTAATCCTATCAGTCAGGATAAATTTAATCTATATAATGTTCTAAATCAAATTTCACTCCAGGTACTGGTCTAGAATAAGAGAGGAAAGATAAGAGCAGAACTTAAAGCCTCTCTTATAGGGGAAATATTTAATGCCCAATTCAGCCAAAGCAGAAATAGTCAAGTTCTCTTACATCTCCATATTTGAGACTTTTCCTGTCTGACAACAACAAGAAATAATGATAATAACAATAATGCTGTTATTGTTGGGTGCCATGGAATCTATTCCAACTCATAGTGACTCTATGTGAAAGAGTAGAAATGTCCCA
>NW_006921797.1:2581708-2582985 GCF_000298275.1 Orycteropus afer afer | reverse complement strand
AGCTCCCCTCCCACTTCCTCCCAACAGTCACCTCTTCCCTGTGTCCATCCCTCCATGCACCCCTGCCCCCTGAGCTGTCTCCCTGTGGATAAACTGCCCTTCTTTCTTCCATGATTGTTCTTTCCAAAGAATGTATGTATCTACCTCAGGTAAATGTTCAACTCCTATGCCTGTCTTTTGTTTGTCTGGAAGCCACAAGTGTGGGTTGAATTCCAGACCTGAAGGGCAGCTAGAGGCCATAGTCTCAGTGGTTCCACCAGGCTCCATCAGACCAGCAAACCTGGTCCACCCACCACCTTTTTTTTCCAAATGATTTTGAGTTTTGTTCCACATTGTTCTTCCTCTCTATCCAGGATCTCCTACATAGATCCCCCTCCAAGTGGTTGACAGTGGTAGCCTGGCACCATCTAGTTCTTCTGGTCTCATAGTCATATAGGCTGCAGATCCCATGGTGTACCAGTCACTAAGACTAATTATTTCCATGATTCTTTGGTTTTCTTCATTCTTCTTTGCCCTGGATGAGGAGAGACCCATCATTGCATGTAGATGGCTGCTTACAAGCTTTTAAGATCCCAGTCACTGCTTGCCAAAATAGGGGGTGGAACAATGTTTTGTGTAGTATGTTATGCCAATTGAGCTTGATGTCCCCTGTGACTATGGAGGTCACAGGTTCAACTACTCAGTCCCTCTGGGTAGCTGGCTGTGAACAAGAAGTGACTACAACCTTGTCCCTTGTCAGTTCTACTATACCCCCTGGGAATTCGGATCATATAAATACACTTATAGGACCATTGTCTGCCAACCCTATACATGGTCTTGGGCACACTCTCTGCTTCATAGACATACCTACTAGTTCAGCCTGTCTACCCATCTATCCACCCGTATATCCATGTTTGCCTTCACTGACAACACTGTACCGTATGTGCAAAAGGTCTCATCTTTGTCGTCTATACTTCCCATGTACCTCTCTATGTCTTCCTCTTCCTCAATGCCACCATGTTGATCACTCATATTTGGTACATTGCCCTTCTCTTCACCCAAAACAATACTTATCTCTACCTATCTAACAGTGTTCTCTTCCCTCCTTCCCACCACTGGTAACCAACAAAGAAAATTTCCTTCCATATTATCTAAACCTTCCTTAATTTCTACAATAAAGGACAAATATAATATTTGTCCTTCTGTGATTGACTTATTTCACTCAGCATAATGTCATCCAAGTTCATCCATGTTATGTGGTGTTTTGCAGATTCTAGGTTATTCTTCAGAGTTGCATA
>NW_006921797.1:2580762-2581608 GCF_000298275.1 Orycteropus afer afer | reverse complement strand
CACCAGCAGTGTATGAGAGTCCCAATCTCTCCACATCCTTGCCAGCATTTGTTATTTTCTGTCTTGTTGAACTTTGCTACTAATGCTGAGACAAGATGGTATCTCATTGTTTTGATTTGCATCTCTCTAATGACTAATGATTGTGAGCATTTCTTCATATGTTTTTTGGCCACTTGAATATCCTCCTTGGTGAAGTGTCTATTCATGTCTTATGCCTATTTTTTTAATTAATTGGATTGTTTGTCTTTTTGTTATTGAGGTGTTGGAGTTTTCTATAAATTCTAGAGATAAATCCCTTGTGATATATGTCATTGCCAAATATTTTTTCCCAATCTGTAGGTTCTCTTTTGGAGAAGTCTTTGGAAGCACACAAAAAATGTAATTTTTAAGAAGGTTCCATTCATCTAGTTTCTCTTCTGCTGTTTGTGCATTTTGGTTTATACTTGATAGTCTATTTATGTCATATATTAGGGCCCCTAAATTGGCCCCTAGTTTTTACTTGAGGAACTCTATAGTTTTACATTTCACATTTAAGTCTTTGATCCATCTGAAGTTAGTTTTGTGTATGGTGTGAGGGACAGGTCTTGTTTCATTTTTCTGTGAATGGATATCCATTTTTGCCAGTACCATTTATTAAACAAACATTCTCTTCCCCATTTAATGGATTTTGGCCCCTTGTCAAAAATCAGCTGACCATAGTTGGAGGGATCTATTTTTGGGTCCTCAGTTCTATTTCATTGGTCTATGTATCTGTCATTAAACCAATACCATGCAGTTTTGACTACTGTGGCTGTACAGTAGGTTTTGAGATCTGGCAGTGTGAAATCTCCTACTTTGTTCTTCTTC
>NW_006921797.1:2578562-2580168 GCF_000298275.1 Orycteropus afer afer | reverse complement strand
TTTCTTGCCTTATGGCCCTGGCTAGGACTTCCAGTACAGTGTTGGATAGAAGTAGTGATAGAGGACATCCTTGTCTGGTTCCTGTTCTCAAGAGGAATGGTTTCAGACTCTCTCCATTGAGTATAATGTTGGCCATTGGTTTTGCATAGATGCATTTTGTTATGTTGAGGAACGTCCCTTTTATTCCTATTTTCCTGAGAGTTTTGATCAGGAATGGGTGTTGGACTTTATCAAATGCCTTCTCTGCATCAATTGATACGATCATGTCGTTCTTCTCCTTTGTTTTATTTACGTGGTAGATGATGTTCACTGTTTTTCTAATGTTGAACCATCCTTGCGTACTTGATATGAACCCCCTTGGTCATAATGAATGATTTTCTTGATAGGTTGTTGGAGTCTATTGGCTAGAATTTTGTTGAATATTTTTGCATCTATATTCATGAGGGATATTGGTCTGTAGTTTTCTTTTTGAGTGATGTCCATTATGACTTTCTTTATTGCACCATTTTGTGTATTTTACAATAAAGGACTCTATTCAACTTAATAAATAAGACTAGTATTTAGTATTGTTCAAATCCCAAAGAGGATACAGGAAAATTCACAGGCTTTTGGTACTAAGGATCTTGGCATGATCATAAAAAGTGAGCTTGTTTGGAGTGATATTATTATACAGTTATGAGCAATTCAGCTAAACAGCCTTTAAAGGGAAATCAGAGTTCAGGAGAAACAAAGAGGCATATAGAAAAGGAACAGATGTTTTCTTTGGACCTGCCTGTAATTTTTGAAAAAACAGTAATCCCATGAAAAGGAAAAATGAACAAATCTGCCAGTACATGCAAGATCAATGGCAATCTGAGATTCTGTGTTTTTTGTGATCACCTTTATTACATTTCTCTCAAGAGATAACCAATAGGAATTAGGATTGGGGTAAGGATTAGCGTATTTGTGGATCTGTATGTGTGTGTGTTGGGGGGGGGGGGTTGGAGGGTACTTTTCTTTATGTGTTCCCAGCATGTTACATGGCTAACATTAAAATACAAAGAACATGTGGTCTATAAAAATAAGATGAATTGAGAATTTGAGGCCAGTATCAACTCTTCTTAAATTAAGAAACTCAACCACATTAATAAAAATCCTGTGCATTTGTCCAATGAATCTCTGGTGGTACAAATGATTAAGACTCTCAGTTGCTAAGTGAAAGGTTAGAGGTTTGAGTCCACCCAAAGAAAACTTAGTGGAAAGGTCTGGTTGTCTAATTTTGAAAACTCAGCCATTCAAAATCCTATGGAACACAGTTCTACTCTGGCACAATGGGGTCTCCATATGTCAGAGCTGACTTTGTGGCTACTGGGCTTCTATTTGTTTACATTTGTCCAAAATTTTGCAATGATTCAATATTCCTTCCATCTTCTCTCCAATAGAACCCTCTGTATTTTATTCACATTTAAAATTTCACAAAGTAATTTAACCTAAAAAATACTGTTTTTGAGAAAGAAGAAGAATGTAGGCAAAAGAGCTCAAAACAGAGGATCAAGAAACTTAAAGTTCTTTTCTAGAAAGTTCTAGGGATGTGACTTCGAGGCAGTTAGTTTAGCCCCTCTAGCCA
>NW_006921797.1:2576374-2577892 GCF_000298275.1 Orycteropus afer afer | reverse complement strand
CTGTCTGCTTCTGTAAAGATTACAGCCATGAGAAACCTATGGGACAGTTCTACTCTGACCTATATAGTCGATATGAGTTGGAATTGATTCAAAGGCAACAGGTGTTGTTTTGGTGATATATTTTGGAGTTATTTCTAGTTGAACTCTTAAGATATTTATCAAATAGTGGCAAGAGTTTTGACTTAAATAAAAAATATGATTAATTTTCATTCAGTTCTTTAAGTACTAGATATTAAATGTAATTCCTTAGTTTTTAAATGTCTAAATGGAATGGTCTTTGAAAGGGAAACAGTGTGGATAATATCTAGCACGTGTGATTTGATGGATATTGAGAAAACCTCCGTATCCATCTATTCTCACCCAAATTTTCTCTCCTGTATTACTAACCTTTTATTATTGGGCAGTCATTACTTTTAATTATTTTGCCCTACCCATAGCCTTTTGCATATACAAAAGTCCCCAATAGGCCCTAACATTAAAACTCATTAATGAGAGCTGGAAAGAGCCATTCATTAGGAAGGAATGACAATTTGTTTTTAATCTGCATTGACTTAACCATTTGGAAGACATGTTGAGGACAATGAAGCCATGCCTGTCACTAGTCATGGACACAGGACAAAGGAGTGGTGATGCACTTGTCAAGCCTTACCATCCTTGTCCAAACACCTGGTATATTAGTGAACTTCAGTGAAGACTAACAATGGTTTGCCCAATGCCACACAGTCAATCTAGAGGTCACACAAAGAAATTGAAAAAACAAGCATATCCTATTCTTTAAGCTGGAAGTGCAGTGTTTCTCTTCCACTAACATATTTACTCATATCACAATGAGATTTAGTTTTATCAGAACACTTTTTACTATTGAAAGGGACACAAAATAGTGAAAAGAAGTGTGGGAAGGAAAGTAAAACTTCTGAGCTCTTGGTTAAATTTTTTTCTAATTAGTTGACCCAAATCTCTTAACACTGTATTTCACAAAAGAAGACAATGAAAATACCAAAATACCATGAATCCCAAGAGAAACATATAAACTACAGGTTCCTGGATTGTCATGTTTTGAAATGATGGAGCTATTTGTATAATCAATTCAAGCTAATACAGAGAAATCAATTGATGACATTTTTCCACACAACTGATTTATGTGGTAAGTCAGAAAAGTGAGAAATATTGGGTGCTTCTGCTTATGTTGTCAAAGACAAAATATATAGGAGGAAAGTGTCATAAGCAAAAAGGACTCAAAACCCTGTATCTGCATTTCATAAAAATGGCTTATTATCGATGTACTCATAGCAGTCCCATTTCTTACTTCTATGCATGATTAGGTACATTAGCTGATTTTGCAGATAGACTCCCATGTCCTATAGATGAGAATCAATTGAATTGTCTTGTTTATTTAACAATAGCAGTATAGTCACTCATCTAAAGGCCTGACTCAGAGCTTTTACAAGTGGCACACATTTATTCTGGCTAAGAAAATCAAAAGTCACTATTTTAAGACAATGCTTTTTTTTTTTTTTT
>NW_006921797.1:2571338-2574764 GCF_000298275.1 Orycteropus afer afer | reverse complement strand
TCTCTCTCTCTCTCTCTCTCTCTCTTTTTAATCCTGCTCTGGGCTTTTTTGAGTCTGAATGGACCCTTCCTCAGTTTTGGTTTGACACTGTTTAAACTTCTGTCTTTAGACTTAAGCAATTTTTGGCTTCAACTATACAACTACATTTCTATTTTCAAACAGTTGAGCAATAGAGTTTGAAAAGAGTTTCAACCAAAATCTTAGTGACGTAAAAACAGATAAACGTAGTAGTATTCAGCTGGAAGGAGGTCTCTAAGATTCAGCAGACTCTTAGTGCTTTTTCAAGTATATCCAGTGATTCTCACCCAGCTGGTACTGACCCTTGAGGGGGCATTTGAAAACATATGTAGGCCATTATGGCTGATGGTGGTGGAGGATTCATCACTTGCATTTTAGTTGTGGGAGGACAGGGAAGCTAAGCTCTTGCAAAGACAGGGAAACTCGCTCACCTCAGATGACTATCACTTCCCAATTGCCATCAGTGCCCACATTTAAAAAGCTCAGAGATATATTGGGTCCTTCTTGTTCGTGCACAAGTCTGTGTGTGAGGTAAATGAGTCAGTCTTGTAACAGCTTCTACACAGGGCCCTTGGCTCCACTCTCCTTTAATGTGAGGGTTTTGTGTATCTCTGTCTTTAGCTGGGAACAAAAGACTATCTTCTAAGCCACATACCACCTCTAAGACTCATGCAGCCTCAATGTTGTTAAAACCATAGCAGGGCTGAGCAGAAATCTGAGGCTCAGGGGAAGTATATATCTTTCCTGAGGTCACATACACAACGAGAAAGACCTGGATCTATGGGACTCCAAGGTCCACTTTTCCCACATTCCAACAAACACTCTCAAGAAAATACTAATCCCCAGTTGTTGTCAGTAGGTGCTCCATGCTAAGCAGTGCAGGAAATCCAAAATAACATGAAGAGACAGTGTCTGCTCACTGGAAGCTCACAATCTGTTGGAGCTATGGAACATAAAACTTGGGAGCACAAATAGTGCTTCCACTATATATTATGCTTATGTACATGTATTATGCACTATGTATATGCTGCCCTCATGTATTTAGTGGCTGGAGAGATCAGAGTGGGCAGGAGTCCTTCACAGAACTTCAGGGCAAAGATGGTACTTTTTCTTCCACAAAGAAAGGTTTGCATTCAAGTGTCAGCCATCTTTTGCTTAAAGAGCCAAACAGTAAGTATTTTAGGCTTTGTGGACCATATGGTCTCTATTGCAACTATTCAGTTCTTCCATTCAGCAGAACTGTAGCATTATATCAACCATAGACAATATGTAAATGAGTATACATGGATATGTTCCAGTAAACATTATTTATGATAACAGATGGCAGGCTACATTTGGTCTGTGGGCTATAGTTTTCCAACCCCTGTATTACACTACAGATTTAGTTAAGAACTTCTTAGTATGGGTGTCAAGGCCTTTCCATTGGATTGAAGTTTACCTTTTCAATTTCTCTGTATGACTCAATAGGTCAACCTATTCACAATAGGGTTTCATTTGAGTAAAGCAGTGAAGGCAAGAATGGGGAGGTTATGTCCTGTTGTTTGGTGTCACTGAGTCAATTCCAACTCATAATGACCCTATGTACAACAAAATGAAATACTGTCCAGTCCCACACCCTCACAATGGTTGCCATGCTTGACTTGAGCCCATCATTGCAGCCACTGTGTCAACCCATCTTATTGAGGGTCTTCTCCATTTTCGCTGACCCTCTACTTTACAAGGAATGTTATTCTTCTCCAGGGATTGGTCCTTTCTGACAACATGACCAAAGTACAAGCAATGAAGTCTGGCCAATCTTGCTTCTAAGGAACATTGCAGCTGTACTTCTTCCAGTTTGTTTGTGCTAGCAATCCATGGATCATTCAATATTCTTTACCAACAGCACAGTTCAAATGCATCAGTCCTTCTGTGGTCTTCCTTATTCATTCATTGCCCAATTCTTTTGAAGAGTAGGAAGAGATTGAAACAAAGATTTGAGTCCAACAGCAATGTGCCTTTGGAAGTTAGATTAAGGGATTACTTTAACATTTGGGCACTGGAGAAGCCCTGGGGTACAGTTGCTAAAGCAGTTGGATGCTAACCAAAAATTTGGTAGTTCAAACCCACCAGCTGCTCAGAGGGAGAAAGATGTGGCCATCTGCTTCTATAAAGATTACTTCCTTAGAAACCCTATGGAGCAGTTCTACTCTATTCTCTAGGTCCCTTTGAGTCAGAATAGACAACAGAGGGTTTGGTTTTTTATTGGTTATGGGCATTAGCAATAATGCAACAGATATGTTTGAAAGAGATTTGTATTTTTGAGATCAAAGTTTTCTTTTAAGCCTCATAGTGGTCAGTAATATTTACTGTACTTGTGGTAGACATGGGAATATGCCCAGATCCCTCTTCATGGAAGCACTTGCTTCCCAGATAAGGAGTGTAGTCAGCCAGCCTTGAATTGTTACCTTCTTCAGGGCCTACCTCTGCTTCAGAGAAATACCTCACCTGAGGTCTAGCCCTTGCCCAGAATCCCATACCTGGTGATTGAGCCCACACCTGGTGAAGAGTTGGCCAATTAACTCTCGGCAATATTTGCTTCATAGTTCACTACTAAATAGTCTGAGACTTTCTAGTCCTTGCATTGCAGTTGTCTCCCTCTCTTGCCCAATCCTTCTTCTTCTCCCTTTCCCTCAGTTGGTGTAAGGAAACACATCTTGTACCACAAATTCTGTCTCAGTGTTTGCTTCCAGAGAGCTCAACCTGTAACAATATTATTTTGATAGAAAATATTAAACAATAATGTGTCACATCCTGAAATAACAAGGAAAATACAATCTTAAAGAAGATTGTGCATACACCTTTACATTAACACATCAATTATAAAACTTTAAAATTATTTTTGTTAACAAAATGGAAGATTTAAGTTTTTGTAATTATTTTAAAGAGAGCAAGCAAAACAAAGAGGCAAAATCAAAAATAGAGAAGCTGAGGCAAGAATGTGGGAGCATTATTAGAAGCATAATAATAATATTTTCCTGAAATATCAAATATCTAGGTTAATTAACCAAACCAAACCAAACCCATTGCCCTCAAGTCAATTCCAACTCATAGAAACCCAATAGGACAAAATAGAACTTGCCTATAGTGTTCCCCAAGCTGTAATCTTCTTAAAGGAGGCAGACTACCACATCTTTCTTCTTCAGGGCTGCTGGTGGGTGCAATGGCTGACCTTTTGGTGAGGAACTGAGTGTTTAACCACTACACCATCAACACTCCTTTTGAGTTAATTAAACCAAAAAACTCACAGCCATAGAACTGATTGCAACTCATAGCAAATCTATAGGACACAGTGGAATTGCTCCATAGGTTTTCAAGGCTGTAGTGGCTAAAGCACTTGACTGCTAACCAGAAGGCTGGTGGTTCAAACCC
>NW_006921797.1:2569559-2570478 GCF_000298275.1 Orycteropus afer afer | reverse complement strand
GCCAGGCACCCACCAGCACCCTGAGCTCAGCAGACACCACCGGCACCTGCAGCAGGAGCAGAAGAGCAGGGGCAGGCACTTCCTGTGCTGAGAGTGAGAGACCACTTGGCTTCTGGGCAGGTGAATGAAGCAAGGAGGGGGAAAAGGACAAGGGGCTGCAGGGATTAGGATACGCTCTGGATGCCCGCTACTTATTCACTCTGGGGGTTTGGGGTCTCTGAAACCATTAGGGAAAAATAATAAACAAAAGGAGAGGTTCTCCCTCCCCCTTTATAAAAAAGAAAACACCACCACCTTATGGGATCATGGATGTATTGGTGATCAGACATTAATGAAATAGACATGAAGTGACACATTGTTGTTCTTAGGTGCCATCAAGTCAATTCCTACTCAGAGCACATGCACAACAGAACAACACACTGCACAGTCCTGGGCATCCTCACAGTCTCCATTATGCTTGAGCCTATCTTCCAGCCACTGTGTCAATTCGTCTCATGGATGGTCTTCCCCTTTTCCTGTGACCCTCCACTTTATCAAGAATGACCTCCCTGTCCAGGGACTGGTCTCTTCTGACCACATGACACATGTTGTTGTTGTTATGTGCCATCGAGTCGGCCCCGACTCATAGCGACCCCTCCTTGGGTTTCCGAGGTAGTATCACTACGCAAGTAGATTGCCCAACCTTCCTTCTGAGGAGTGGCTGGTGGGTTTGAACCGTCAGCCTTCTGGTTACTAGTCAAGTGCCTTAGGCACCATGCTACCAGAGCTCCCCACATGGCACATACCTGTATTTAAATTATGAATTTTCTATGAAGCTTATTCAGCTAGAGGCAATAGCGAAAGATGCTTTCTTTGTTTTAAGACATTTCAAGATTAAGACCAATGCAAACATTTTTTTCCCTATAACAAGATCATTTCT
>NW_006921797.1:2567773-2568994 GCF_000298275.1 Orycteropus afer afer | reverse complement strand
GCCACTCCTCGGAAGGAAGATGAGGCAATCTACTTCCATAGTGATACTGCTTCAGAAACCCAAGGAGGGGTCACTGTGAGTCGGTTCCGACTCGATGGCGCATAACAACAACAACAACAACTGTGGATGTTGTTGAAACATCCACTGAAACAGTGGATGAGTGATGAGGGGAAAAAGTGTGTACACCATTCAGGAGAAATGCTTGTGGAGCACGTGTGTGTTCCAGCTGAGCAAGGTCCACACCACAGTCCCTCACAAGCCTGCTATGAGAACCTTCACCCAAGGCATGCACTCAGAGTGAATTAATTTGCTATTTCACAAGAGTCACCCTTCTCATCCTCACCTGATCACATCCTCCCTTTTGAGGGTAAAAGAGTAGAAAACACACAGGGCCTGTTAACAAGACAAATCTGGGCTCAAAGTTGAAAGTTATGCTTTCACCTTGAACAACAGCGTCCTCTGAGCATGTAACAAATGTTCTGTGAGGGTCTTTCTCCTCGCTGGTAAAAGGAAAATGACAATGTGGATTATATCTCAATAAAGCTGATG
Organism: Orycteropus afer afer; assembly: GCF_000298275.1. Classification (NCBI taxonomy): domain Eukaryota; kingdom Metazoa; phylum Chordata; class Mammalia; order Tubulidentata; family Orycteropodidae; genus Orycteropus; species Orycteropus afer. Next base: position 2,568,445 of record NW_006921797.1, on the reverse strand, counting down.
AAGTTTTTTTTGTTTGTTTGTTTTTATTTTTCAAAGGAAAATGGCAGGGCCTATCTTAAGAGTTGCTTTGAAGCCTAATCATGATATGGGTAGAGAACCTGCACCTAGGAGGTACTCAACAAATCAATATCTATTAATACACTCCTCACGTTCGCATATGTTAACTTGGGATCTTTTTAAGTTTGCAGTTCTCTTTCACTAGCATTTGCTTCTTTGATCCTTTCAACAGAATTAACAAGTCTAGAAAGCAAATAATAAAGCTATGGAGATTTCTAAGAACACACCCACAGAACACATAAAACCAGACAAGTATCTTCCTTCCCTCTCATGCCTCAGCTGATTGTGGGGAGGAATGAATTTTCAGTAAACATTCTGACAAATATGTACATAAGATGATATTTTCAAGCATTGTAATATACCTCAATGTCTGTGCAAGTTAATTATCTTCATGAATATTGGTAATTATTTGAAAAGTGTGTTCCTGAAGCTAGGTGCCATAGCATCACTGAGAACTCAATCAGGAGGGTAAGAGTCCATTCACAACTCACAGGGGATCTGAAATAAGTTATCTGCTGTATGTGTGTTGTAATGTTTTCACATGAAAATGATGGGGGAGAAGGGGATGCAGGTTCCTGTTAGTGAAGAGCTTTAAGGGCCTTTGAAAATCATTAA
>NW_006921797.1:2566086-2567593 GCF_000298275.1 Orycteropus afer afer | reverse complement strand
AACCTTCCTTCCGAGGAGTGGCTGGTGGGTTTGAACCGCCAGCCTTCTGGTGAGCAGTCAAGTGCCTTAGGCACTATGCTACCAGAGCTCCTACGGTATGGTGCTTTAAATGATTGAGCCAGGGCCACAGCTTTGTAGTGGCACAACTTGTATTAAAACCTGCCTGGCCCCATTTCCATATTAACATCTTTTCCACACATTACCCAGCTTTACCATAATAAAATAAGACATGGAAAAACAGTGATACAACTTTGTGTTATTGGGCCACATTTAGGCCAGGCCTGAGTGAATTATAACTATGTATATTTCCTTTTGCCCACACCTCAATGCTAAAGAAAATGAGGACATACCAGAAGATAGAGACATGCCCCGAAGAACTATGTAGAATCATGAGAAGAACATGGGCTGTGGTTCCAGAAAGGTATGGGTTAAAATGACAGCTCAGTGTAACTCTGGGCTAGTTAATCACTACGCATCCCAATTCCTTGTTTCAAAGAAATGGAGATAATACAGTAAAATCTGAGAAAGCCAGAACCCTAAATAAGTTAGAAATTATCAGAGAAAGAAAACTCAAATATTTTCCAATAATAGAGAGTGACAGAAAAGTGATAAGACTGCACCCTGTCAAAGGCAGAAAACTTGCAAGATGCCCCCCCCAAAAAAACAAAGCAGTACATCAAGTTCTGGCTCTCACAGGTTTCACTGTACCTATCTTGAGGACTTCATGAGGGAGCAGAGTGCACATGTAAAGATCCTGGCAAATAGTAGGTGTTCAATAAATTCCAGTCATTATTTCTGAAGTCCATTTATGGTCCACCTACTTAGCTCACCAGTGCCCCTACACATAGCAATTTGAAGAGGAAGGAAGGTACCACCAGACTGATGAAAGACCTGGGTTCAGATCTAACTGCCACCATCTACAGTGATTATATGACCCTGGCTTTGCTCTGGTCTCACTCTAGCCTTGCTTACCGTCTGTAAACAAGACCTAATTTCTAAGTCCCTACTATCTTCACCAGGCCATGAGCTATGTCAGGAATATTTGTTTTCCCATTACCTTTTGCAGGGGCTTACAGCAATCTACAAGTGATCCATGCATGATGAAAAGAGAAAAACATTGCCAAGAATTCCAGGGTAGGGGAGATGTGCCAGTCCTGTCTCTCCCTTCTATCTCCCTGGAAGGTTGCTCAGGCAGGAGGTCAGGTGATTTTATTGCCTTCATGTCGCTCTTTCTTTAATGCATATACCCACATGGACTACCAGAGCCTTCATGTGTCCAATTCCATCTAAAAAACTCACATTTTACCAAGAAAACGAAGAAACTCATGTTTTCAGGCAATAAAAATACCTTATTTGTTTACTCCTTTTTCCATTTCCAAACTCAGATTGCAAGCTTTGGTGTGATTTGAGAAAGTATTCTCATCAGCTCCTCCCCCTGCCATCTTTTCATGCAAAATACAAAGTGACTTTACTCACCAAAAAGACATCTGCCATCTGGCAAAGTCCT
>NW_006921797.1:2560896-2564691 GCF_000298275.1 Orycteropus afer afer | reverse complement strand
AAAGATGGCTGAATATACTCATGGAAAGATAAATATTAGAAACAAGCTGGAGGAATGGTTGTTTTTTATTTTATTTTATTTATTTTTTTTTTTTTCAAACATATGCCATTAGGCAGGCAAACAATGCTATTTTCTGTTGCTCTGTTTCTGAAACAAAAATGGTTGTGGATGGAGGGAATTGTGACTTATAGATCAGCAACTTCAGAGTCAGGATCAGATCATTAAAATCCTCAACAGGCATCAAACGCTTCACTCGAAGGACAGAAACAGAACATTTGGAGACAATGTTACGGTAAATATTTTTCCTCCTTTAATCAAACATACTATAAGAAAACAGGATCAAAAAGATATATTTATGCATTGCTGCCTAGAAAACAAAACACTGGCTTCACATCCCCTTCATTATTAAATGAATGTGTGACAATATGACTTTGTCCTCCCTCATTAAACTTTTGGAACACTAAAACAGAGGAAGCTTCTTGCACATTGCTAAAGGTGGAATTGGCCATCTAGTTATGTCTCCATTCTAAACACTCAAGCAACTGGTCTAAGCCCAAGAACATAAAGTCTAAAGCTTAGCATGAGGTAATAATAGGAGGGTAAGGGTAGAAGGAATTTAGTCTAGTTCTTCATTTGTACATTGGAGGAAAACACAAAACTCATCCAAGATGAGAAAAGGGTTGAAAGCTGTGCTTAATTTTACTGGCAAAGATTTCTTCATTATTGCTCACTGAAAAAACTAAAATTCAACTTAAAATATATTTCCCTATTTGTGTGGTATATTGTGGAATGCAAAACTGAAGATTCCTTCTGTAGGTTAAATATCAGTTTCTTTTGTAACCTATTCTCACAGATCTTATGTTTATACATTTCTCTTCATTCACTCCTTTATTCAGTCTTCCCATAAATATTTATTGAGCATGTACCATGTGACAGTGACTCTTCTAGATGATGAAGGTTCATACCTTCAAAGAAGCTCACATTCTAATTCTATGCAGTGTGATTAATAAGGCTTTAATGGGGACATGTACAAGATGCAACAGAGGCAGGCACAAAGGATGTCCAAAAAGGGCTTCCACACAGGAATGAGGTACCAGCTGAAACCTAAAGGCTGAGGATCATTTCCTCAAGCAAAAGGAAAGGTCTGTTCAGAGAGAAAGTGAGCTTAGACAAGATGCCTGGCACAATGGTCTCCATACGTAGTAGTCTTTTGAGTAGTAACCTTGTGGAATCAATTATTCAAGAGATGGTATAGACTTAAAATCAGGATATCTTTAAAATATTTTGGAAACTTTCTGGACAACTGACAAATAGTCCTTGAATAAAGCGAGTTAGACTGGTTAAGGGAAGAGCATTTATCTTTTGATAATTGTACTTTGCAGTGATTTATCCCTATGGCTGCCGTGAGAAAAAGAAAAAGTCACCTCAACCCTCTCCGCAAATGCAGTCAGGATAAAAAAGTAAATAAAATAAAAGCCAAATTCACTGTCGCCAAGTCATCCTGACTCTGACTAACTCATAGCGAGCCCTCCTTGGGTTTCTAAAACGGTATCTCTACGGAGGCAGATTGCGCAGTCTTCCTTCAGAGGAGTGGCTCAGAACTGCCAGCCTTGCAGTCAGGGTAAGGTGTACTAAATAAAGGTGTTTAACATTTAACCAGGAGCTCTGGTAGCATAGTGCCTAAGGCACTTGACTGCTAAGCAGAAGGCTGGCAGTTCAAACCCACCAGCCAGGTTGGGCAATCTACTTCTGTAGTGATACTGCCTCAGCAACCCAAGGTGGGGTCTCTATAAGTCGGGTCCGACTCCACGGCACACAACAACAACCATATTTAATCAGAGACAGAGTCTTGAGACCACAAGATTCTCCAAACTAGCGGTCCACTGGTGGCTGCCCAGTTCTGCTTCCTCAGGATTTGCTCCAGGGCACCTCCTTGCCATGTCCTACAGCACTGAGCTCATACTTCTAACTGCAGTGCCTCAGTGCTGACTTGCAGTTAATCTGACAACTACCAAAACCTCACTTTCTCTGTCTCCTCACACATAGCCATATATTTCCTCAATAAATACTGGCACACTTAGTCTTCTCCTCTACTGTTGTCCACCTCATGGTGTCTATTTCTGATATTGTTTCCAAACTAACAGGGTGACTTGAAATTCAGAATCTTTTATCAAAGTAATGAATCTTATTTACACTCTTGTCATTAGTATACGTAAATAACTTAATGATTTTTGTTGAATTTTTTGTTGTCATTGATTGAAAAGTTACTTACCCTACTGTCAAGACTTCTTCCTCCTGAATGTCACTTATTAAAGCCCTAGCCTACCATTTGTTTTTGAAGGCTATTCCTACTTCCGTAGTGATACTGCCTCGGAAACCCAAGGAGGGGTCGCTATGAGTCGGGCCGACTCGACGGCACATAACAACAACAACAACATTCTCTGATTATGCTTATTATTATTTATTTAGTGGAATATACACGACAAAACATATGCCACTTCAACAATTCATTGACATTGGTCACATTCTTCAAACTGTGCCACAATTCTTGACATTTTTTAAAACTATTCCACCATCATTAACACAAACTCACCACCCTTCTAAACTCCTCAACTATCCTTTCAAGTTGCTGTTGTCAATTTAATTACATATAGATAATTCTTTAAAAGAGTATTCTACTTAATGCATACATTCTTTTCTAATTAGTCTAAACTATTATTTAGTTAAAAGATGACTTCAGGGGATAATTTCAGTTCAAGGTTTAAAGATTTCCCAGGGTATTAGTTTTTAGTTTTAGTCGTTCAGCCTTAATGGTTCCAGAAAGTCTGGATTCCATGAGAATTTGAAATTCTGTTCCGCATACCCCCACCGCAAATAAGGATTATGCTATGGAACCCTGGTCTAAATGTCAGTATTGGTAGCCAGGCACCATCCAGATCTTTTGGTCTCATAGCAAAGAAGGCAGTCGTTCATGATTGAATACCTATTCCATTTCCTCCACTGATTCTTGATCCTCCTTCTTCCTCTGGTGCTTCTAGTAAATGGAGGCCAATTGTTGTATCTTGGATGGCCATTGACAAGTTTGTAAGATCCCAGGCACTATGCAATGAACAAGAAGGTAGAGCAGAAGCACCACAATATTAGGTCAGTTGATTGACATGTCCCTCGAAACCATGACCATAAATAAACCTCTAAACCAAGAAAACAATCTCATGAGGTGCCTTTGATTATGTTTCTAACCAGATATATGACTATGGTGCTCTTAGCTATATTTATACCAAAACCAAACCAAACCAAACTCAATGCCATTGAGTTGATTCCGACTCAAAGTGTCCCCTCTTTGGGTTTCTGAGACTGTATCTCTATGGAAGTAGATTAATTGTCCAGTCATCTTTCCAAGGACTGGCTGATGGGTTTGAACCGCCAGCCTTCTGGTTAGCAATCAAATGCCTTAGGCACTATGCCACCAGAGCTATATTTATAGTAGGGTTGATATTGTGCTACAAAAGCATCCTTAACTTTTCCTGGTGAGAAACATAATTTAGAAACATGACCAGGGTCAAGGGAGATGGCATCTATAGGAACCAAAAACAGTCCTCCTACCTTAAATGAGATTAGATTCTTCTGATAGAGCTTGATCTTGATAAGTAATAAGCATAATGTTAATTGGCGTAACATCAATTTCTACAGTGTATCTTTAGAATGTTCAAAAGACTTTCACTTAATTGAGCCTAATGACAACATGTGGGTCAGGAATCTTAGGCCCCTTTTAAAAGCTGAGAAAATTAAAGCATA
>NW_006921797.1:2551159-2555946 GCF_000298275.1 Orycteropus afer afer | reverse complement strand
TGGCATTCTCTGCTTTCAGCCAGAATCTATCTGACATCAGCTATAAAAGCCCTCCTTCCACATCCTTTTCTGAATCTAATTTGAATTTCTGGCAGTTCCCTATCAATGTATTTTTGCAGCCATTTTTTAATTACTTTCAACAAAATTTTACTTGTGTGTGATATTAGTGATATTTTTTGATAATTTCTACTTTCTGTTGGATCACCTTTCTTTGGAATGGATATGAATTTGTATCTCTTCCAGTTGAAAGACTGCATACCTGTCTTCCAAATTCCCTGGCCTAGATCAGTGAGCACTTCCAGCATGTATTCATTTGTTGAAACATCTCAACTGGTATTCTGTCAATTCCTGAAACCTTATTTTTTTCAATGCCTCCAGTGCAGATTGAAGTTCCTTCAGTACCATCTTCAGTGTTTGATCATATTTTACCTCTGAAATGGTTGAATGATGACCACTGTTTTTTTTTCTACAGTGAATCTGTGTGTTGCTTTCATCTTCCTTTGATGCATCCTGTATTGTTCAATAATGTTCAATGCCACAGAATCTTTCAATGTGGTAATTTGAGGCTCAACTTTTTCTTCAGTTCTTTGAGCTTGAGCAATACCCAGAGTGTTGTTCCCTTTTGATTTTCTAACTCCAAGTCCTTTTGGTTTTCTAACCTCAAGTCTCTGTACATTTCATTATAATACTTTACTTTGTCTTCTTGAGCCCCCCTTTGAGATCTTCTGTTCAACTCTTCTACTTCATTGTTTCTTCCATTTGCTTTATATACTCTACATTCAAGAGCAAGTTTTGGGGTCTCTTCTGACATCCATTTTGGTTTTTTTCTTTTTTCCTGTCTTTTTAATGACCTTTTGCTTTCTTCATTCCACAACTTGATGTCATCCATAACTCATTTGGTGTTCAGTTATTAGTGTTTAATGTGTAAAATCTATTCTTCAGATAGTCTCTAATTCATGTAGAATATGCTCAAGATAGTACTTTGGCTCTCATGGACTTGTTTCAGTTTTCTTTAGCTTCAACTGAACTTACATATGAGCAATTGACGGTCTATTCCACAGTGAGCCCCTGGACTGGTTCTAATTTATGATATTGAGCTTCTCCATCATATTTTTCCATAGATGTAGTTGATTCCTGTGTATTCCATCCAGTGAATTCCACATGTATAGATATCATTGATGTTGTTGAAAGAAGGTATTTGTAATGAATAAGTCATTAGTTTTGTAAAATTCTGTCATGTGGTATCTGGCATCATTTTTATCACCAAGGCCATATATTCCAATTACTGATCCTTCTTTGTTTCCAACTCTCACATTCTAATCACCAGTAATTATGAATGCATCTGGATTGCATATTTTATCCATTTCAGACTGCAGAAGTTGGTAAAACTTCAGTTTCTTCATTTTTGGCATTAGTAGTTGGTGCATAAATTTAAATAATAGTATTAATTAGTCTTCTTTGCAGGCATATGTATATTATCCTATAATGATAGTTTTGTACTTCAAGATAAGTCCTTAGAAGCAAGGATACCTAGACTTTGTCCCATTCACATACTTTGGATATAATATCAGGAAGGGCCAGTCCCTGAAGAAGGACACCATGCTAGGTAAACAAGAGAGTCAGGGAAAAAGAGAAAGACTCTCAATGAGATGGACTGACACAGTGGCTGCAACAATGGGCTCAAACATCTTAACAACAGTGAGGATAGAGCAGGACCGGGCAGCCATTTGTTTTCTTGTACATAGGGCTCGCTACGAATGGGAACTGACACAATGGTGTCCAACAACAGTGACATTATAATAGATCTCAAATATGTATTTTTAAAGATGAGAGAAACAAATAAGCTCCCAATACTTAGATAGTTAGCTATAATGTAGCTAGTTGGCATAAAATTAATGTAAAGTAATAGGCATGAAACCTCTTCTGTTGGCAAAGAAAACAGCTTAGAGAACTGGCAAAGACCTTGTACACCAAGTTGCCAGCATCGAGATGGATAGTTTAGTCTCTAAGCTGCTTTTGATTATGCCAAAAGAGAAAAACTGGTAATAATTATTGGAAAACTTTGGAGAGATTAGCAAAGATAAGCAGATAGTGATTGTTGGAGTTCCAAATGAAAGTGTGATGGGAAGATTTCTGAGTCACTTCAGGCTCTGTCAGGGAGATACTGTCTGATCAAAAGCCATCACCTAACAAATGAAATACCAGCAGGCATCAATTGAATCTCAACAGCATATGTAAAGGGAGGAGAAGCTGGAGCAACTTTCCAGTAAACACATGTGTCTATTTGAAGCCAAGTGAGTTTTGTGACCTCATATCAAGGAGGGCAAGAGTGTGAAATTCCTTTGAATTACTCAATAAAGGTCTTATGTTGACAGTCTGAATTGGTCAGACACCTCTTACATGTATGGATACAAGGAATCCCATGTAGTTTCTGAACAGGCTTAAAAAGATAGTCCACAGCCAATTTTGCTAAAGGATGGTTTGATAATTTATTTGCTTTTGGTCTATTTTTATTTATTTATTTTTTAATCTGCCATATTTTCATCCTCGATAGATTGCTAAACCTTTGTTAGCCAGTTTATAAAATTCAAAAGATAAATTATTTTAATCATCTTTTTTAGAGTGCTGAATATAGTTTATATGACAAATCATTTCAAAAATGTTATTTAAGGTTACCAAATATAAAATATTGTATTTTGTATGTGGGTAAAGTTTATATGGCAAAATGAACAGAAGCAAATTCAATAACTTTCTTCTGCATATTGCTTTAAATTTTACTAAGGGTCTTCCAATGTACTCTTATTTAATTCTCATAATATTCCTATAAGATGTCCCACATTGCAGAGGGGAAAAATGAATGCACATGACTTGACCAAAGTGATATAAAAATGGCTAGTATGATGCTGAAACCCAGAATTTCCAACCACAAATCCAGTGCTCTTGCCTAGAACCAAGCTTCTAGGGAAACATTAATGGAAATTGTTTGTTGAGATATTCCCTAACACTGCTTTCCTGCATCATGTTTGTTTGTTTTCATTTTTGGTAAAGTAAAGGGTCAGTGAAAATGAGGGAAATTCTCAATGACATAGACTGTCACAATAGCTACAAAATGGACTCAAACATAGCAATGGTCATGAAAAGGTGCAGGACCAGGCCATGTTTCATTCTGTTGTGTGTAAGGTTGCCATGAGTCTGAGCCAACTCGAAGACAACTGACAACAACATCAACAAGGTGAATCTTAGGAGTTTAAATGATGATAGATGGTCAGTAAGATTGTATATTATTTACTGTTGTTGTTGTTGTTATGTACCGTCAAGTCAGACATGACTCATAGCGACCCCTCCTTGGGTTTCCTAGGCAGTATCTCTACAGAAGTAGACTGCCCAACCTTCCTTCCAAGGAGTGGCTGTTGGGTTTGAACCATCAGCCTTCTGGTTAGCAGTCAAGTGCCTTAGGCACTGAGCTACCAGAGCTCCTGTTATTTACTGAGCACCTCCTAATTTCTAAATCAAAAACCAAATCAAACCCACTGCTATCAAGATGATTCCAATTGATAGCAATTACCATTGGGTTTCCAAGGCAGGGAAGTAGATTGCCCCATCTTCCTTCTACTGAGTGGCTAGTGTGTTTGAACCACCAACCTTTTGGTTAACTGTCAGATGTCTTAGGCACTATGCCACCACAGCTCCTGGCTAAACTCTAAGCAATTGCTAATTGTGCTAATTAATGAGGTAATGGAAAGAAAAACACATGCTATACTCAACTTCAGACCTCAGTAAGAGAAACAAAAAGCTATATAAAAATGTGGCATATTGACATGAATAGAGGAGGAAATCCTAACTCAATCTGGATGGAGTTGGGGAAGAGTTCACTTTAAAGGAACTTTGAAGGTAGAGAAGTATAACATTGATTTTCACATGACACATTTTACATGCCCAAATGAACTGGGTGACTGAATAGAAATCATATGAATTATTAAAAACTTTGAAAGTTGACCGTAATTAGGAGAAAACAACTAAATGTAAGTTAATAAGTGCAAAACCTATTAACTAACTATCCATTCCCCTCCGAGAAGCAGCATCTGGGGCAGACATTTTAAGGAACGGTCAGTCAAATCATCAACAATTTTATAACTAATGACCAGACAAATTACAAGGATGGCAGCGTCATGTTTACAGGAGAACAAGAAAAGCCTGTGCACCTGGGCTACGTAACAATGGCAGATGGCAGAAGCTAGAGTGGGATAGTAAGAAGAAAAAAAAGACAAATTCCAGCAGCTGTACAGTCAAGCTGGCTGACTAAACCATTTCCTAGGAATTGTTGTTAAAGTACTAAAAGTGCATATTTTACATGCAACAGTTGTCTAAAGTGTCCAAAAAATTGTCAGCCAAGGAGAGCGTCCTGGGAGCAAGGCACCAGATATTTGTAGGAAACACCATCTGCAAGGTAAAGACTTCTTTTGGGTCACTTAATAAAGCTTCTGAAAGATCTTTTCTGTCCCCTCCCTGTCAGCACACAGTGGCATAAACAAAGGAATGGACAAAGGGTCTAGCAGTGATGGACACGATTGGTAGTTCATGAAGCAGAAAGCAAGCAAAATGCATTAGCAGCATCATTTGGAATTTGTGCATGTGGGTCATAAAAAACAAAAGAGAATTCATCCATATACACAGACAGAACTGTCATCATCATGAATTGGCCTCTCAACAGGAAGTCACTCTCATTATTCTTACTAAACCAGCAACCAAACCAAACTCGATGCCTTGGCCTTGGAGTTGAATCTGAC
>NW_006921797.1:2549951-2551059 GCF_000298275.1 Orycteropus afer afer | reverse complement strand
TTTTTTTTCTTTATGTTGATATATAATCCATAAGGAAGGCTGTAGTCTTTGGTCTTTGTCAGTAAGTGCTATTCACTTTCAACAAACAAACCTGCATAGAGTCAGTGGTAGTTAAGATTTTGTGTCAACTTGGCTGAACCTGGTTTTGACTAGCAAGGCAGCTGGTTGCCATTATTCTCCATGATGAGACTGGCAATCAGCTTCATTGTGGAATCTGTCACAAGCAGCTGAATTTAGGGGTGTGGTCTTCTTCCATTATGTAAGGAGAAGGTTTGGGAATGGTCTACAGCTTTTTGGCATGCTTGGATTCTGCATGTAGCCGAGTCTTCATTCAGCAGGCTGCCATATTTCCTGCTGATCTTGGGACGGTCTCTGGACTTGAACTAATGGCCTCCCATATAATTTGGTAGTATTGGTACTGTGTCATTTTATTTGTTGACCTTGGGTTTGTTAGCCTCAGCAGTCAGCAGCTACCTGAGTAAAGAGATACTTCTAGCTCCAGTGGACCAGGAATGAGAGGCAGAGCAGAAGCCCAAGGTTGAAAGGTTTTCACCTAGCCCCTAGAGCCTGGCACCTTGAACTCAAACATCTAGCCTCTAAAACTGTAAGAGAATAAACTCCTGTTTGTTAAAGCCACCCATTTGTGGTATTTCTGTTAGAGTGGCACAAGGTAACCAAAACAGAGTCTTACTCCAATCTTGGTGCCACATCTTAATGTAGTCCAGCTTTTTTGGATTTTTTGCTCACAAACAGATTGAATAAGTAGGGTAAAAGGATACAACCCTGCCAAACACCTTTCCTGATATTAAACCATGAAGTATCCCCTTGTTCTGTTCAAAGAACTGTGCCTCTTGATCTATGTATATTTTCCACATGGGCACAATTAAATGTTCAGGAATTCCCATTCTTCACAATATTATCCATAACTTGTTATGATCCACATAGTCAAATACTTTTGCATAGTCAATAAAACACAGGTAACCAATAAATCTTACCAGGGTCACAACAGACCTCTACAAAGAAAACTATAAAAAACTACTTCAAGAAACACAAGAGATCTACATAAATAGAAGAGCATCCCATGCTCATGGATAGGAAGATTGAACAT
>NW_006921797.1:2523625-2539411 GCF_000298275.1 Orycteropus afer afer | reverse complement strand
GGATCGGGCAGTGTTTCGTTCTGCTGTGCATGGGGTCGCTATGAGTCGGAAACGACTCGACGGCACTTAACAACAACAACAACAATCTTGATTGAAGCAGTTCACCAGGGCTTTCTTCCACAAAGCTGCTGAGCAGGTTTTAATTGGCAACCCTTAGGTTAGTAGCCAATTGCAAACCACTTGCACAATGCACAAACCTATCAGTTTTGAGTCTAAAAACCCATTGCTGTTGAGATTCTAACTCATAGTGACCTTATAGGATAGAGCAGAACTGCTCCACATGGCAGTTTCCAAAGCTATAATCTTTAGTGTCCAACAAATTGTCAGCCAAGGAGAGCACCTGGAAGCAAGACACCAGTTATTTGTATGAAACAGCATCATTCTCCTGTGAAGTGGTTGGTTATTTTGAACTAATAATCTTTTGGTTAGCAGCTGGGTGCTTAAACACTATGCCATTAGGGTTCCTAATCACTTTTACTAGGGAGTTATCAGAGGTCATAGCTATGGGTCTGTCCTGTTCTTCTATGATTTTATTTCATTTTAGCTATTCAATCAGTCTAATGCTGAGAGCAGTGTCACTCACTTAAAATATAGTCAACTCTTACAATTTTTTAAAGATGTTGTATTTCAAAGTGTTTGTTTTATGTGCTTAAACTGATTTGTGTGCTATTGTTTTTATTAAATGGAGAAGGGGTGAATACAGGCTTATGACTGTTTCACCTTCTTCAGAGATGAGCAAGTTTATCATTATAATATTTATCCTTTACTGTGAATTTAAGGAGCTCTGGTGGTACAGTGGTTAAAGGACTCAGCTGCTAACCAAAAGATCAGTGGTTTGAACCCAACAGATATTCTGTGGGAAAAAAAAAAAATGTGGCAATCTTCTTCAGTAAAGATCTACAGCCTTGGAAACCCTATGGGGCAATTGTACTATGTCCTATAGGGTTGCTATGAGTCAGAACTGATCAGCAGAAAGTGTTTGTTTGGTAGAAGATTTAAATTTGAATACATTGTCTGCTATCAAAGTAGCAACCCCACTTTATTTTAGCCTGCATTTGCTTGGTATCTTTCTTCTCACCTCTGTATTTTCAATTTTTCTTTATCAATTTATTTTCTGATAAATAGAATATATGGGGTTACATTTGTTTTTAATTCAATCTGATGGTCTCAGTGTTTTAAAGGGAGAATTCCATCCATTCACTACTAGCAAAATACCCAGTGTATTTAATTTATTTAATTTTATTTCTTTTTTTCAATTTGATTTTGATAAATTGTTTTTCACTGTTATTTCCTTTTTCCTTTTTCATGGTTTAATCATGCTGTTACCAGGCTGTTTTTTTTGTTTGTTTGTTTGTTTTGCTTGTTTATTTGTTTCCTGTGTTAATTTGGAAGTTCTTCTACCCTATTCCATTTTATCTATGATTATTTCCGCTTTCTCTATACTGACTATTTTGAACCCTCCATACTGAATTCTTCTGACCAGAACACTCTGTTTAGGTAATCAAGATGCTATATCTCTCCTCATGCTGCCCCTTAACCTGTCCTCTGTGGTATGAAATATTAAATCCTTTTACTTAATCCTCTCTTCCCTTATCTAAGTATGAATCCTTTGGAACGTTTTACTTATCTGTCTTCCCTGATCTCAACTCCTATGTTTTACTGAGTCAGCCTAGAACTTTCCACTCAAGTTTCGCATCAGAATTCCACTTTCAGTATGGTCATCCTATTTCAAGAGTCCTTTTACAATACTTTTGTAAAATGTTGCTGGTGAGACTTTCCCTATCCAACTGTCTGTGTGTTTATGTATGCGTGAGTGTGGATGTGTGCACATCAAGTGTAATTGCTCACCATGGTGTCTCTTCTTCATCTGCCACCATTGGACTTTTCGTTCTTTCAATGCATATTCATTGAGTAAACAAAGATCTTTAAGGGACTAATATTTTATGACAATTGAGAGAAAATAGTATAAATCTTGCTTGGAATAGGTTTTGCATCTTCCTTTCACTTAAAGAAAACAAGTTTTTTGAATTTAAATAAAAATGATTATTTAGTTTTCCCTTCTGCCCTTGGAACTTCTGTTTTTATCTTTTAGATTGTGTAGATTAAATCCGCAGGTCTCTTATCTTTTTCCACTTCTTTATATTTTTGCTCTGTGCCTCAAAATATATCTTGTCCTTGATCTTCCATCTCAACAGTGATGAGCCTCTTTGACATTTAATAAAATAGTTTAGTTGGAAAAATTAGTGTTTAGCTTTTAAAATTATTGCTTATAAGTGTAACCATGTATATGCTCTTTATGGGAAAATAAATAGAAAGCAAAGTGATAAGGAAAGGTTGAAAATGTACAGGAGGGAAGAGAGATACCAAGCAAATACAGGTAGTCCCTGCCTACGACATATTCCAGTTACTTACCACCATCTGGTGTTTTGTTGTTGTTGTTGTTGTTGTTGTTCTTTGTTTTTGGTACATATTATCATTAGTAATATGCTCTATGTACAAAGCTGCGGCACCCAATTTACTGGTGCTATCATTTTCAGATGTTCACTTGCAAACATTTATTTGTAATATTTCCAATCCCCAAAGATGAATAAAGATTGGATTTATAAAGATATTGAGAATAAGATAACCAGATATAAAATCATTAGTTAATAAGTATAATCATAGAAATAGAAAAAAATCTGTACAAAGATATTCAGCTAACATGATTTATGATGGTGAAGAAAGAAAACTTGTATGCTCAAAAATAGGGCATTGTTTAAATACTCTAGGGCAGAGGCATATGACAAAATATTATGTAGACATTAAAAAAAACTACAAAGATTTCCAAATGACATAGAAATTGATATTGTGATAAGGGGAAAATTGAGATATAAAACTGTATATGTAATATATGCTCAATTTTTTAATATAAATAATAGATATATCTTTGGATTCTGGGATCACAGGAGACTTCTTTTTATATTTTCTGTATTCTCTAGTTTTCCAATGGTGAGCAGTTATCACTTTGATAATCAGAATTAAGCAGATTTTGTTTTGTTTTGTTTTAAGGAGGGAAGCATGGCATGCAGTACGGACACCGTCTTACCTAACCTATACCCCTGATGACAGTAACTTTACAAATGGATTTCAGTATTTCAAATTTATTTGTTGACATTTATTCTGCTTATTATTTTTCTAAGTAAATTATGGAAATATTTATTAAGACTTTCCTAGATGCCCACCATTGAGTAACCCCTTAAAAATTCTCCAACTAGAGGACACAGACAGGTGCATAAAAGGTAAAGACAAAACAGAGGCAAATGCTATTACATACAAAACATTATTATCAGTAACAACAAACACTAGCCTACAGGTAGTGCATAGACAGGTCAGAAGATCAGGTGTGGATAGGTAAATGGGACTATTCCCATGACCACAGGTAGATTTTGCTGGTGATATTCCAACATGTGTATTTGTGCTACAAAAATATCCATATACATTATAGAACTAACAGGGGACAAGGCTGGAGTAGCATCTCAGCAAAACCAAGCACCCTGAGGGAGTGAGTCACCAGGTCTGTGGGCTCAGGACAGTGGTCTCAAGAGGTACATGAGCTCAATTAACACAACATATTACATAAAAATATTGTTCTACATCCTACTTTGGTGAATAGCAACCAGGGTCTTAAAAGCTTTCTAGTAGCAACTAGAAAGATGCAACTATTGGTCTTTCTCCATCTGGAGCAAAAAACTCACTACCGTTGAGTTGAATCTGACTCATAGTGACCCCTCATTGGTTTTCTGAGGCAGGATCTCTATGAAAGTCATATGGAAACAATTAGTCCAAGGGATTAATGGACCATAAGAACCTCAGACTTCATGACCCTGAGACCAGAAGAACTAGATGGTACCCAGCTAACCACTCACAAAGGGATCAAAATTGGAGATCCCGGATAGAGCGGGAGGGAAAATGTGGAAGAAAATTCAAAATTACAAAAATGATGAGAATTACAGGTTGGATAGAGACTGGTGGAACCCCCGAGACCATGGACCTGGTATATCCTTCAGGCTTGGAACTGCACTCACTTTGGTGGATTAGCTCTCAGCCAAACCGTGAAAAGGCCAGCAAGTAGAATATCTACCCTAGGCATATGTGCCGCTTAGATCAAGCTGTACAGACAGGAAAGTATGGATAAGAAGGACAGAGGGAAGGGGTAGTTATAGGAAGGAGGTGGAAGGAGAGATGTTTATTGTTGGTATTATAGATTAGTGCCATGACCCAAAATGTGTATGAACCGTTGAGAGTAAAATGAGTCTGCTTTGTAAATTTTCATGCAAATCACATTAATTTTTTTTTTTTAATTCTCCAACTAGCAGTGGCATAATAGGTTTATCAGGATTTTGCTATAGTTTTTGAAAGCAGGACCTTCTTATAGTAAAAGCTTACTCATTTGCTAAAAAGCATTTTGTTCCTCAAATGGCTTTACTCCAGTTCTAAGAATCTAGCAATATGAAGCAAGTTAATAAAAAGCACACATGAATATAAACACCAATATACATATAAATCTGTGTTCTCCATACCCATACATGGAGTTTTCTGAATGCCAAAGATTTTGTTTTGTTTTGAAGACAGATGTGTTTTAATTAACTTATATTGAAAGCAGCAGGTATCACATCTCATGTTATGTTGTGTAGAGGGTACATATCATTCCACTACCATAAGTCATTATAATAATAATAGCAGCCAGTGATCATCTTCTCATTGACTGCACATACATCTACTGTGCCTGTAGGGCTATATTTGTATAGTTCACATTTCCGGTAAGCACAAAGATTGCAGATAAGCCCCAGAAAGTAGGTGAATGCAAATGAAATAAAACCCCAAGAACTGTCAATGGCTCTATTTTATATTTTATTTTAAAGCTGATTTATGTCCAATACTCTGACAGACTTCAGAAGGATGCTAATGCATTCCCAATAAACTGTCTGCCAAATGCAATGGTTCAACCAAGGAAAGAGAGCACAGGAGTGGTTAAACTATCTCATGCCTGTGCTTTCTCACAGGTAGTCAGATGAGGGCTCTGAACATAACTGTCCATGACGTGTGCATGTTGGAGGTGGGGGTGGAAGGAGGGTGTTAGTCCTATTTTGAAAATTCAGATAAATTAATGAACGTGTATATATGTTTTTATCTCCCTCCTTCTCCCATTTCTGTGCCACACAGAATGGTGCCTGAAACTTGCAGGTAGGACTAATTTCCAAGAGGTTTACTGTAGGATTTTCTCCTCTAATTGTTATGATTAGTTATTAGTTACCATCAAGTCAGCTCTGACTCATGGTGACCCATGCACAACAGAATAAAGCATTGCCCAGTCCTGTGCCATCTTCACAATCATTGGCATGGTGGAATCCATTGGTTCAGTCATTGTGCCTCTCAACCTAGGGGGGTCATCTTCCAGGACTATATCAGACAATAGTCTGTTGTGATCTGTAGGGTTTTCATTAGCTAATTTTCAAAAGTAGATCACCAAGCCTTTGTATCTAGTCTGTCTTAGTTTTGAAATTCTGCAGAAACCAATCCACCATGAGTGACCTACCAATAACCCTGCTAGTATCTGAAATATCAGTGCTATAGCCTCTAACATTGTAGTGACATGCAAGTTACCATAGTACTACAGCTGACAGATGGGTGGTGGAAGTGTTATGAATAGACAGACAGAAAAGCAAAGAATCTAAGACTGTCCAAATCATTAACTTAGTAGATGTGTTTGTCCTTGTATCCCACACATCAGGGAGTCCTGCTCAGCTACTGTGAGCATAGAATTCAATATCAATTCTGTAATTATAAGAATTTAAGAATAATAGGAAAATCTATAGGTTATTTTTGAGAGTATTTACCAACTCTACCTTAAAAACATAAATAGCCACAAAAAGAAAATTAAAAAACTCAGCCATGAGTTTTTGCCAGCAGGGAAGAAAGAAATATGTGCCAGTAAACTCTTACTTATGTTTTATGTTTTTCCTCCAGTTTTAGTATTTCTACACCTCATGAAGTAGACAGCAAAGTTCCTCCAAGTTTTCACCAGAAGAAATATTGGGAGCTAGTGGCAGTTTCATGAAATCAAAGGAAGACATATTTATGGGCCAGGTGATCTGGGGGAAATCACCTAACCTCCCTCTCCTCAATTCTCCAGCTGGAAATAGAACTATTAATATTTGCCCTGGCTCCCAACAACCATGTTCTGAGGATCAAATATGATGTGAATACACTCCATAAACGTAAACTTTAGAAATTATGATTTCATTAGTAAAGTTTCTTTTAGAAAAAAAGTACACCAGAAAAAATCCAACACTGTTTTAACATCAACTTTTCTTCAATTATTTTGATTACTTTCTAGGGCTAGGACTTCAAGTTTATATGAGAGTACCTCTTGTGTACATTTAAACTAGAGCTGAAGATCACTTCAGCATGAGTCAGCCTCACTATTCACAGGCATTTAACAGGAAGGGAAACAGTTTCTAAACTAACTTTTCTGTAGGTCCTGGAAAATAGTCACAACAGGGCAAAAGCGGTTACTCTGTGTTATTCAGAGCATAAATTATATACTCTAAAATATAATTAGCACTTGTATCTCTAACAGATAGCTACACTTTCTGGTTATGTATCTATCAAATTTTCATTTTAATAATGATGACTCATAATGAAATTATGCATTCATCATTCCATTCATTAAACCATTTAACTTGCAGGCTCTGCACTAAACTGCAAATTCTCTGCATACGTGATCACATCACTCTTGCTCAGGCTATGGTTCTCAATCTAATATTTGTTAACACACACCAATTCTTTCCAGAACAAGTTTTCTTAAGTGCATTCAGAGAGCAGATGCTTTTGAAAATGTTATCAAGTTACAGACGCACAGAGTACTCTTGCTGAATGTGTTTGGTAATATAGCTCTGAAATACCACTTCAGTTCCTGCCGTCTGCTGGCCCAAACTTTGTTCTCAAGGGAACCATCCAAAAAAGCAATGCTAAGAGTTACTAAATTCAATCCTCAGATCAGCTGTTTGCAAAATGGTAGAGCAGGCTTATAAAACAAATTCAGCATAGGTTTCTCTCTTGTTAAAGAAGGATAAGCTCCAAACCCATTTTATTCTGAAACTTCATTGTAGGGATGGAACTTAAGCAGTAGTTTTTGGAATGTGTTCCAGAAAGCAAAACAAAAACAAGAAAGAAATTCTAACTGTGATGATTCAACAGGAGAAAGTCTTCTCTCTCTTTTCCACCTGCCTCTCTCTTTTTCCCATTTGTTCCTACTGTTCTTCCTCTTCTTTCTTTTCCCCTCATTCTTCCTCCTTTATTGTTCATCTCCCTATTTCCTCCTGCTGAGTATTAACTAATATTTATTTTGGTATTTCTGTTTACAAAGAGCTTTACTCCTACCTCATGATGTATGTTGTCTCACTTCGCGACACTCTTAACAACAACAGTCGTTCTAATCATTCCATTTTATGAGAGGCTCAAACAAGCTAACAGATCTAAGTTTCAAAATAAGCTTTCCTCATTCCAAAGCCGATGCTCTTGTCCAACACTATGCTCCCTCAAGAAATTCTTTCCTTCTTCCCTAGTAGATCTCTTTTCTATTTTCCTCTTATTTCCCTGCCTTCAGCTCCCTTCCTCATTTCCTGCTCCTCCTCCATTACCTCAACAGAAAATCATCCACCCTACTCTTCTCTGAACATTGCCCCTTCCAGCATCCTCCTTCAGTCTCAGAATCCAGATGACCTACTTCCTTTGCTCCTCCAGGGACAGAGATTTCCTAAAGTATAGCATCACTAAGCATCCCTACCCAAGTCCCACCCAATTACCTACCCAATCCCAATCCCAAGATCAACATCATCTGTTTATCTCTTACCTCTTAATGGTTGTTTCCTGAATTAATAACATGTAGAATTGGACAGAAGCATCCAACTAAAGTGTTTTCTGAATGTTTCTCTCTCTGTCTCTCTTCCCCTCCCTCCCTGTGTGTGTATATGTATCATATATTATATGTATATATGACTATCTGGTGGCACAATGCCTAAGGCATTTGACTGTTAAGCAGAAGGTTGGAGGTTCAAACCCACCAGCTGCTCCATGGAAGGAAGATGAGGCAGAAACTTCTGTAAAGATTTACCACCTTGGAAAACCAATGGGGATTGCTATGAAGCAGAATTGACAGTGGACTTGGTTTGGGGTTCATATTTATATATAACTTTTAATAACAGTTAAGATATCCTTTATTTCTTATATTTAAAAATTATGTGGGGTATACAATTTATAATATTACTCTCCTATCATTTTTTAAAGAAAATATTCATAAATTATTTTCCCCTGAAATATTCCTTCCTCGATTTCAAATTTTTAGATACTACACTTGCCTATATAAAACAGATTTCTACAAAATTTTGAAGAATTATTACCTAACAATTTTCAGCCCAATTTTAGAATTTGTGTGCTCACACTTCAGTGATGTCAATTACTCCAAGTACCAACTGTGAGACTAAAGAACTAAAGACAATAAGTTTGTATTCCCCAGATTCCTTACAACTGTAAAATTTTAATTACTCTGGTAAGAAATAGTTTACTCTTGGCTGGTCATGAGGTGAGTGAAAGGTCTTAGACATACACTTGGCATAAAAATTGTTTTTTTTTTCCATTTGGAAAAATGAAAATTTGAAAAATACTGCTTCAAAATATGTTTTTTTGAAATTTGAATTACAGTATTTTCTGATTTTTATTTTTCTGTAGGGAAATCACTATAAAATTTGAATTCAGAGTAGCTTATGGTTATAGGTTCTGAAATGTGGAATTTTTTATTAAATCATATTTTATTCTTCAGAAGAGATTGAGACCAGTCAAGTAAAGCCTAACATCAATCAGGGGCATATTCAAGCAGCAACCAAGAGTTTAAAAAAGAAGAGGGAAAAAAACTTTCTTGTATCAGACCTGAACAATTCAGATATTCAGTTCTTGCAAATTGTAACATAATGGATGCTGTGATCATTATAGCATTTCTAGGTAACAAAACTACCAGTAATTAGATAATAATGATTTATAATCAAGGAACTCTGGTGGTGCGGTGATTAAAGCACTCAGCTGCTAATCAACAGAAATTACTAACCCACCAATTGCTCTGCAACAGAAAGATGAGGCAGTCTGCTTTTGTAAAGGTTTGTTGTTGTTGTTGTTATGTGCCCTCGAGTGGGACCAACTCACCTCCTTGGATTTCCAAGGTGGTATCACTGCGGAAGTAGATTGCCCAACCTTCCTTCCCAGGAGTGGCTGGTGGGTTTGAACTGCCAGCCTTCTGGTTAGCAGTCAAGTGCCTGAGGCACTATGGTACCAGAAAGTCTAAGGGGGAATTCTGCTCTGTCCTATAGGCTCACCACTATGAGTCAGTCTGTTCGATGGCAATGGTTTTTCGGGGCTTGATTTATAATCACTCCTGAATTTGAGGGTTTTCTTTATGTTGTTGTTGTTGTTACGTGCCGTTGAGTTGTCTCCAACTCATAGCGACCTTCCTTGGGTTTCCGAGGCAGTATCATTACGGAAGTAGATTGCCCCATCTTCCTTCCAAGGAGTGGCTGGTGGGTTTGAATCACCGACATTCTGGTTAGCAGTCAAGTGCCTTAGGCTTTTTCCTCAGTTACTCCTCATTTTCAATTCTATAGGCCAGTATAACACATTTCCATCTATGTTACATCTGCTGCCCTTCCTATGCCCCACCTCTGGAGCAGGCTACTCAGTTTCCACAGTAACTACTACATAACTATTGCTTTTAGGGTAGCAGAAGAGGGATTTGCAAAGGACAAAAGATTGAGTGATACAAACTAATTATCAAAATAAAGCTGAGTAGTTGGAGCACAAAACTATTTTGGTATGAGCTACCGAGAACTTTTTCTTCTTCTTCTTCTTCTTGTTCTTCACTACTTACAACTTTTCAGAGTAGCATTTCCAGCCAAGTAATACCCTCATCTCTGAATCATGTTAAGAAATCCTTCCTCCATCTTCCCTGATCATGCCTGTCAAAAGTGAATCAAGGTAGTGGACACACTCCCGTCCCTTCCGACTACCATTCATTCCTTCCATTTTGCCAATTAGTGCATGGCATGTGGTAGCTTGCACAAAACTTTGTAAATCAGCATGCAATAATTACTTACTGTGACGTTTATCCAGTCAATCCATTTCTTATTTAATTTAGAACTTTGATTTGAGAATTTGTATAAATGTATACTGTAAGCCTTATCTTAGGAGATGGTGAGAACTCTTCCGGTGTAGCTTGATTCTGCTACCTAACTCCATAGAACATTTATTTCTATAACTAGAAAGAGCAGAAGTCCCTCTCCGGGAATGAGAGAATTGCTTGGGGAATCCCAGAGTTGTTTATTCCCAATTTCACTCTTCATGTAGAAATACCTATTTGCAAGAGGAGTTCTTTCTCCTGTAGTTAAAGAGGATTTGGAAATCTGACCTACTAGGCTGGAGGGTGTCAGTCTGTAAGGAAGTCTGAACCCTCTCTCCCTTTTTAATAGGAGAATTCAAAAGCAGTGGGGAAGAGATGGTGGACCTATCACAGCATTGGTAACAGACAGCCTATTACAGTATTTAATAAAAACAGAAACAGCATGCTTATCATAGGCTAATAAATCCTACCTTCTGCACGCTTTGAAAACAGTGTGAAGCAGCTTTAACGGAGCTCCCGATAACTAATTTCAAGCATGGCTGTCTAGCGTGCCTGTCACTCCTATTGTCCTTCCAAACTCTTTCAGACATTTTGAGGAGGGAGTATTAAAGCTATGAGTTAGCAAGGGTTGTGACATTAATGGTCCAAAAAGGCTTTAGGCACGAGAGGTAACGATGATTACCGGTGGCTATTTGGAGGACTACACTGGATCTCTGTCATTAAAAATTAAGCGTGGCTTTTGAGGAAGATGTGACAACTACCAGAGGTAGGATTTGCATGTAAAACAAAGGAATCTGTTGCTGTTTCGTGCTTTTTGTTTGCTCCGGTGCCATTTGGGTCCTGAATTACACCAGGTGCGGAGTGAGAAGCAAGAAGGGGAGAGAGGGGAGTGGGCGACGGTTCTGCTTAGAGTACAACACAGTGGATGGTATTATTATGTTTTATGGCAAAAATGCCTCGAGGACAAACTGGCTCGGGCTCGGTGCCTGCTGAGTGTGCATTCCACGTTGCTTTTCCCGTGGAGTAGAATGCTTAGAGGTCATGAAGAAAACAGTTTGTTTCTTGTCTGTGGTGCCAGCTGGACTGTGGGCTGTTGGTAGGGAGGAGTGAGGACTTTGGTGGTGGGAGGCATTAGGGTCCAAGAAAAATAAAGAGGAAGCTATTCTTAAGACTTGAAACCTGTTAGATAAATATTTATTCCCAAGATCATTGTGCTTTGATAACCTGAGTCTTATTTTTAAAACTGAAATTTGGGGGAGCGGGATCACTGATTTCCCTGATAAAGAACTATTTTGGATTTAATTTGTTATAAAAGAAATTTGGTCCCTCATCCATTTTGCATATTGGAAAGGCTGATCCACCTTGTATTAATGGTTTTGCTAAAGCAGAGCAAGAGTTTTAGACTGAAAGAAGGAATTTCTCTCTGTTTCTTTTCTTGCTTTCAAACTACTGCCGGGGCTGCAGATGGATATGGTGATTCGTTAGAGGTTATGGAGGTTATGGACTTGACGCTTTACCTTTTTTTTTTTTTTTTTTCCCTTTAATGAACAGCATAAAAGCACAATTTTCCTTGGGAGATGAGAAGGACTGTTGGGTTCCCAAGTCCAGTGAATAACGAACGGATTTGCAAAGGAACTTGTACTGCTTTGTACTTTATTACGGAATCTGTAGCACTCCATCAGAAAAGGAAATGTCAGGAAATGACAGGCTGAGATGTTTAAAGCAAAAATGCAATGATCAGAAGCCAGTTTTTCCCAACTTGATCTATGGAGCAAATTTCTGTATTTGTCATTGCATTTGACCCTCAATGTGAAGTGTCAGAAAGAGAGTGAGTTGCTCAGTGCTGTTGCGTTGTTTCTGTGATTGACTTCTTAACTCCAAGATGTAGAGATTGTAGAGATGTTACTTTATATTTTGATAAACTCTATATTCTGATGTATTGACTTGGTTTTAGCATATAGCAAAGATAGATTAAATAATTGTGTTTTTAAAGGAATATGATGTTCTTCAAAGGCTTCTAAAACTTCCGTATTGATGTAATATTAACTAGGAATTAAAGACAATTATAGTACATTTGTTTTCAGCTAAATACTTAAATTAAGGCAAAGTGGGGCTTTTGCACTTCTCTGATGCAGTTAAGTATGCACCTTTGTGAGCTTCTGTGTATATACTGCCATTCACATACAAAGTTGAAATCATTACCCTACAGTGGGTAGCAATTGTACTTAAAGTTGTGTGTCTGCTTTCTTAATAGTTTGATGGACATTACTGAGCCATCTGAACTATCTTGACTGGTGTTTATGTGACCACAGGTACATATCCATAAGATGACTATGTGGGGCATCTGGTGCAATTGATGGCTCTGACAGAGTTTTGTACTTGTATGTGGCCAGTGAAATGTGTGACCTTGACCTTGTACAGTCCAAATCTCTAGGCAACTGAGTTCTCCATTCGAGAATTAATATAGAGAAAGTCAGAACTTGAAATACACAAACAGAAGTACACACACAATTTACTCACTGTTGTTGGAAGCTCACAACTGAATATTACTTCTATGAGTTTTGTTAATTTCTTTTATTGTAAAATAGTTTTCACTGTCTCTGATCTTACCTATCTTTAGAATCTACCTAACGGGAGTAATTTTTAGCAGCAATTCATGCCATAAAAGTTGTCAACAGTAGAAATTATTTTTCTGTAGTAATATGCATAACATTTTACTGATAAACATAATTTTCACAGATTTATGAAAATATTCTCTTATTATATGTGTATAAACTCTACTCCCCAACATGAAAAATATAAGGCAAATGTGATCATTTTTGTCTTTGTAAGCTGTGGAGTAAACCAGACCAAGTAATTTAGTCAAAACAATCTACTTTGTGTCACACATTAATTTAATTGTCTGTTCACATTGGTAGATATAAACCAAAACATTTCCCGATATCCTTCTCTTTTACTTTCTACCACCTTTAGTAATGAAAAACCGACAATTCTCTAGCTATATAGAAAGAAAAAGACTGGAATCCACCCTGATACAAAAAATAAGCAAAGCTTTAGTCATTCTTGTTTTCTCAGTCCCCATGGGTAGCACAGCCATCATATTAGTCACCAAGACACTTAGCATCCAGAGTTGTCCTTGTTCTCTGTCTCTCACGTATACACACACAGTCAACAATCTATTTTATTGGGAGATATTGAACCAGACATTTCTCAAACCAACACAATCTTCTCTTTGATCATCTCCTTTCTCTCATCAAAATATAATGAAAAATTCATCTTCCATGCTATTAAATCAAATCAAAAAGCAGTCTATAATAATGTACATAATATATTTCTAATTTCGTCAATATATTTGGGGGGAGGGAAAAAAAAACAAAAAAAAGAAAAGGAGCAGCAGAATGATAGCAGTGGTTACCTCAGTGTGGAACAAGTGGTGCATTTTATTCTCTTTGTTCATCATATCCAGAATTTAATTTTTATTTATTTAATTTTATTCAATTATTATTTTCACTGCTATTGTTCTGGGTCAAATTCCCACCAATTCTCACCTAAATTATGCCAATATGGTCTCTTGATTCTGCCACTCCCTGCCCACATACACGCATTCTATTTTGCAACCGACACCAGTGGTCATTTGGAAATAGATGTTAAATCACAATATCCTCTGCTCAAAAGCCTCCAATGTACGCCGTAAAAGCCAAATCCTCGCAATGATTCTCAAGGCCACTATGCGCCCCTCACTCTCTGAGTACTCTGAAATCTTCTACTACAACCCCTTTCTCAGTCCATATCAACTACACTGGCCTTCTGGCTGTTCCTTAGACCTACACACATTGTTACATGTCAGGGTGTTTACTTTTTCTGTGCCCCCTGCCTGTAAAACTCTTCCCTCAGAGACACAAATTATTCAGTACCTTACTTCCTTCATGTCTCTGCCCAAATATCACTTTATCAGAGAAGACTTCCCAGAAACCTGTCTTTCAAATCATCCAGTGCACACTTTCTGTGATCAGTCCCTGCTTTCTTCTCTCCTCATAGCATACCACATCCCCCAACACATTTTATGTTCCATTTTTATTGCATGTCCTTTTTCTGCCAGAATGTAAACTTTATGTGAACAAGGGGTTTGTATTGCTTCCTAATGCATCTGCACCACCCAGAAAAGGGCCTGTGAGGTAATAGGTGCTCAATACCTGTTAAATGAATGAAGAGATCGTTGAAGACAGGAAATAAAAGTTTTCGATAAAGGAATGTGAATAGATTTGAATCAAAATCTGTCAGTAACATTTTGACCTTCAGGGTCAGAGGTCTGTGTTAGAACACCCTGTTGACCTTTCTAACAAGAAAGACACTGATACCTTCAAGAAAGTCAAGGAATTTATCAGGATGATTTTCTTTCTCTTTTCTATATAAAGATGAAAAAAATCACATCAGTAATTCCAGTCTATGTCAAAGAAATAAAAATTCAATTTGGCCGATTTGATCTTATCCAAAAGATGTCTTCTACTTCAAAAAGGACACTTTGACAGGTTTCCTATACAAATGATTATTAAGGTAGACTTTGTCCTATATTTTCTCTGATCTACCTGGATAAGTATATCATGCTTGGTAAAGTGGAAGAACAGTGAAAAAGAGGAAGACCCTCAATGAGATGGATTGACAGAGTGGCTGCAACTATGGGCTCAGGTATAGCAAGGATCGTGAGGCTGGTGCAGGACCGGGCAGTGTTTCGTTCTGTTGTACCTAGAGTCTGTATGAGTTGGAGCTGACTCAATGGCACCTAACAACAACAACTTGAGTGAAGACTTCTAGAAGGGATGATGAGACCAGGATGGATGTAGTATTGGGGTCAATATCGTATTCTGGGCATACAAGCCCTAGTAGCCCATATGGCAATAGGCATGAATGCACAATAATCCGTAATTGTACTATTTATTTGCATTCTTTCAAAATCGGCATAGACAGACTCACGGTCTACTTATCAGTGGCCATTTCACAGTCATAAAATGTATGTTTCAAACAATTAAAGTATAAAGAAATAATATAATATTAAAATAATAATATTATTTACACCCAATAACACCTACTATTTATTGTAAATTATAACACCCAATATTTCTAGAGTGTTTTGCAGTCTAGGAAGTGTGATATGCGAAGGACCTTGTTTGAATTCCACCATCTCTACTTTATACCTATGTGACCTTAAGCAAATTGGTTTTGTTTATTTGTTTCATTTTGTACTTTTAATCTCACCAAGACTCCATTTCCTCATCAGAAATTGGTGATAATAATACTTATCTAATATTTAAGTAGGGAGCTCTGGTAGCATAATGCCTAAGGCACTTGATTGCTAACCAGAAGGCTGGCGGTTCAAACCCACCAGCTGCTCCTCTGAAGGAAGATTCACTTCTGTAGTGATACCACCTCGGAAACCCAAGGAGGGGTCGCTATGAGTCAGGTACAACTCGATGGCACATAACAACAATGACAATACTTAAGTGTAATAATGGATGTGAGGGCCCTAGCAGAATGCCTGACACACAGAGATGCTTAAAAAATAATAGCAGCTTTTTCTTGTTAGT
>NW_006921797.1:2491327-2518932 GCF_000298275.1 Orycteropus afer afer | reverse complement strand
GGTTCAAACCCACCAGCCACTCTTTGGAAGGAAGATGGGACAATCTACTTCCATCGTGATACTGCCTTGGAAACCCAAGGAGGGGTCACTATGTGTAGGGTCCAACTCAATGGCACATAACAACAACAACGTACATTTTATATATATATATATATATATAAAATGACGCTGAAAAATTTGGTTGGAATTATCTCATTTAGTTTTTATTTCTTAGTACTGCACATCTCCATGTTCATTCAATAGATCTCATCTAAGAGTGATTTAAGTGTGAAGTTATCATTTAGGAGTTCAAGACATTTGAACATCTGACCTGCACCAGAAACAGATTTTCCTGAAATGTGTGACATTTACCAATTTTTATTGGGCCCAAAATGAAAGAAGTAATTCTGGAAAAATTGGGAAAATGCCTGCTTTTCAGAAATTCCAAACCCAAATTTATAGATTCATGAGTCCGCAACTGTTAGAACTTCAATCAAGTACCCTTCTCCAGTCAGTCTCCAGCTTCAACATTTCCAGGGTCTTCACTCTGTCTGTAACTACACTAGCTGATTTCACTAGTAAACTGACCCTAACGATGTGTGCTTGTTCATACAATAGGACTGCAGTGCACAATATGCATGAAATTGGCAATTAAAGCCATTAATTATTCTAGATTTAGCATATCCAGTTTTTGAACACAAATGTAGTTACTTTTAATTGCTCAATAAAAATATCAACACCTCCAATTAGACTATTGGGAAACTCTTAAATATTGATTTACTACTTTGGTTAAACTTTTTCTTTTCTTTAATGTGTTCTGAACTTCACCCTGCATCAAATAGCTCCTCACTTTTCAAATCCCTGAGCCTTGGTTTTCTACAGCTAATGATTACATTGTGGTGAGTGTTTCCTTTAATATCTTGTCATTTCTCAAATCCACTTCTGAAAATAAAACTGGTCCAAATGTTAGTATCTCAATAAATGTGGATACAGCACTGTCATAAAAATCCCAGAAATTTTCAGTTTGTTTTTATTTTGTTATTATCTTCACAAGTTGTTGCTCCTTTGTGCTCCAAGAATACCCTGTACATAGTCCTAACATGGCTGTTATCACACTGTGTTCTGATCTTTGGTTCACTTATCTGTCTCCCCCATTAAACTGTAAGTCCTCGGGAGTTTAAGGACAGGTCATAGTCATTGCAGTATTTTCAGTGTTTAGCAGAGTTCCTGGCAGTAGTTAATGTTCAATAAGTGTTAATGAATCAGTAATACCTGTACTAGATTTTTCAGTGTCCAGTTTGACTAAGGACAGTAAATGATGAAATGGACAGATAAATCACACACCCTAGAAATATAGTACTTCCTGGAACAACGTTACACTCATAAAGTCCTGAACCTGCCATGTACTTCCCAGCCTCTCCTTCCCCTGTCATCTCACCTCTTTTCTTTGTATTCTCAGCCCCAGATCAGATGCTCATTTTGACTGTTCCACCCACCCCTTCCTCTGTGCTGTTTGTCCATAGCTGCTACTCTGTCTTTCTAAAGAACGTGGTGGAGCCTTCCATTTGAAACTGCCTTCGAGTCTGACAGCCTCAGACAGCAAAAGCCTAAAACTTCTCCTCATCAAAGCCAGGGTGACAGATGAGTATGGGTGAGAATTTCAGCTCAAGGGGAGGGGAGGGAATACATCAGCTGTCAAAATGTCAAGCTCTCTGAGTTCTTATGAAAGGAAGAGAAGATGCTTATGATAGTGGGCAGAGGGGCTTTGGTTTACACTTGCCAGCATTTGCACTAATAGGGAAAATGTCAGATGAATCCCACATGCAGATTCTTTGTCACCTTGGTGTTTTCCTGAGTATTAAATTAAAACTGTTGAATATCCTGAACTTGGGCCCTCACTCTCAGTTTTCAACAAATCCATTTAATGAGTAACAAAGAATAATTAGACAAGTAGGAAAATATGGAATTAAAAATTTTAAATATAATTTCTAGCCCCAAAAATTGAGTAATAAACTCCTTGAGAGCAGACATTCTGTTTTCATAATTCTTAGGTGAATACAATGGTATTAAATGCATATGATGTTTATTTTTTCAAAATAACTTTTTTATAATTATAAAAACATATATAGCACAACATTTGATAACTTAATACTTTTCATGTTCACAATGTAGTGACATCACTTACCGTCATGTTGTGAAACCATCACCAATATCCATTGCCAAATTTACATCACTATAAATGGAAACTCAAAACATGAACTAAGAAATATTTTTTAAAATGAAAACCTAGAACAAAATAACTTTTTAGTGGGTATACTTCTTTTCCTATTATAATTCTTAGGTAAACAGAATAGTATTAAATGCTTATGATGCTTTTTGAAAATAACTTTTTGATTGATATACCCTCTTCCCTTCATCCTAAGCCCTGAGGTAAAGACCTACTAGGAAAGTCAGGTAAATGCTTTATCTTTATTTACCAGGCTGTTTATTTGGGTATTTAGGATCCAAGAAACCACACAAATCTTAATTCTTCTGCATCCCTTTTGTGTACTATGGTGTGGGTAAGGTAAAGAAGGGCTTGTGAATCCCATTGGTGCCTGTTTATTCATAGGATCCAATTCCTCATAAACTTTCCCACAATTTGAAATGATTTGCCGAACTGATCTATATAGGCTTCTTCCAAAGAGGATTCAATTTGGAAATTTCTCCAAATAAAGCCCTTACTTTATGTATGTATGTGTGTCTGGGGAATTGCACTGTGCTTTGTGACATAGCTCATGATTTTATAAATGATGTGTTTGATTTTATCACACTGTTTAAGTCTTTATTATTATTATTATTAAATTTGCTACTGAAAATCTAGTGAAGGTCAAATATCTGACTTTATAACTCTTATCCACAAAGGAAAAGTGTCCTTCCAAATGAAAGTCTTGGAAAGTTAAAAATAGCCAGCAATTCACATGCAAATCTTGAATATTTCTTGCTTTGCATCAGATGCAGCAAATCATTCTGGACATGCTGCATAAAGCGCTTTATGAGAAGGAAAGAGAAGCAGTTGGTAAATCTTGCTCAAGAGATAATTCTTGAATGTTTAGAATCTGGTTTCATATAAGCATCTGAAAATCTCAGATGGTGTAGCTTCCTCAAACTGAACTGAAACTCCCTCAGAGAGATTGTATTTTTGTAATAGTTCTGGAATCATTGAAGACCTTTGGAGTTATTTTATTTCCCAGTATATCATAAATAAAGAAATTAGGGGAAAAAGAGAAAAGAAAAGCATAACATCGAGAACAATTGGCACATCTTCCAACTTTAAAGGCCGAAATAAAACAGGATGAATCCAGTTTCCGTCTCTCTATGAGAATCATGATTGACTGGCTTGCTTCCTAGTGCTCTTATTTGGTCCTGGGTCATGCTTGGGAACAGCCATGTGAGTATCTTTATGTAGAAGACTTAAGTATTTGCTTTGCAAATGTAAAAGTAGAACAGCACAGAACTCAATTCTTTGTTGGAATGAATCAAAAGAAAATTGGAGAGAAAGAAATAAAGTTAATACCTAAAAAAGAAGCAATGCTTATATAATATGTTACCAAATTTGAGAAAATCTTTTTTAGATGTGGAAAATTTAACAATTGCCTTGATACAGAGAAAACTAATGAGAATGTCTATCATAACCTGTTTCTTAGTCTTCTTAGTGAATTTCCCATTGACAAGTGGATTTAGTGTCTGTTGAACTGAACCCCTCCCCATGAAACAGGAAATGAGAAGATGTGCTATGAAAAAAACATGTATATATGACAAGTTGTCTCATGTGTAGTTTTGATTTCAAACACACGGAGATATTTGGTGTATTTACTAAAAGAAGATTCTTCCCCAGACCTGTTATGTATTTGGGTGTCCATATCCTTAAAAAAAAAAAAAGAAAGAAAGAAAGAAAATTGTCCCTCCTGCTACTGTTTAATTTCTCAGTACTCATTTCATGTGCATTCATTCACTCAATCCTACATTTATTCTACAATGTTTTTTGAACATTCACTATGGACTAAGCACAGTGATGGATATTGAGGTTATAATGTTGAGCCAATCAGAAGTAACCCTTCCTACGGAGGTTACTCCTGGAGGAGAAAGACATTATTCAAATAATTACACAAATAAATGTAAAATTATGAATGTAATAATTGCTAAGAGATTATTTAATTAGAGACATTAATGTAGTCAATGGCAAAAGGGAAAAATTATCTAAGGAAGAGATGACTAAGATGCTAAATGAAGACACATAAAAGTAAAAAAAAAAAAAATTGGAGGAAAAGTTTTATAGGCAGAGCACAAGCATATGCAATGGTAAAACATGGTCATTCAACAAACATTTGTCAAGTGTGGTATGTATATGCATGCATGTGCTTGTGTGTATGAGAGAGAGAGAAAGAGAAGTTTTCTCCCCTCACAGAGCTTACCCTCTAGTGAGGAATAATAAAGAAAGAAAGAGTTAAAAGAAGCCTGTTACAGAGAGGAGGGGTAGACTGTATCTCTGATCATGTGTCTGGAGGGCAGGGACCAAGCAGCTTGTGGAAAGAGGCAGATGTGGGCCTGGCTATGTAGGATCTTACAGGGCATGCTGTGGAGTTTGCTCATTATTCTGAGAGTAATAGAAAGTTATGAAAGTTTAAGTACAGGGGGTTAACAAGTAGCAGTGAGATGACAGAAAAGTGGCTGGAAGGAGACATGTTTAGGAGACTTGATGATGGGTTAAATTTGAGAAGATGAGGGAAGAAAGAAAGAGATGTCAAAGATAAATGTAGATTTCAGCCTCGAATAACTGAGTAGATGGTGTGGTTATAGGATAATGGAATAGGACTCGAGTTCTCTTTCCTTAAAAAAAAAAAATGAATCGTAGTCTATACTCACTGCTTCCACTTCCTACTCCTCACTCACTTTTTAAGGTTCTGGTGTATGGATTCTGACCATATTGCTTTCCAATAACTGCTTTTGGAAACCCAGTGGGGGTCACTATGAGTTGGAATCAACTCAATGGCAGCAATGGCAGTGAGCCTGTTTTCTTTTTCTTTTTCTTATGTTTTAAGAACATATTCAGTAATTTCTAACACCATCTGTGAACAGTTAAATCCAAACCCATCTCCTCAACCCAACCCAAATCTTATGTTGCCCACTATCTAGTAGACAATTTCCTGTAATCTTTAGACTCCAAAATTCACTTGCCAAAACTAAATATATATCAATACCTAATAGATCCACTCAGCCTCATGTTTCTATTCATGACACAATCAATCTCTCAGACACCTAAATTTTAAAGTCAAGATATATCTTTGAATCCCTTTACCACTATAGACCTAACTGGCCTGAGCCCTACTGATTCTTCTTTTAATGTATATTTTTTGTATCTGTGCCTTTATTCCTCCCTATAAAGACTAGTTAATCTCACCCTTGACTACTATGATAGTTTTCCAACTAATCTTCTTGCCTCTGTTGTTGTTGTTGTTGTTGTTTGCCGTCGAAGACAGACCCTTGAATCACTTCCACTAGATTATCTGTGGAGCAATTGAAAAATATTAATTGATGTGGTCTTTATTTTAACAGGTTTTTTTTTTTAAGGTAAAGCCAGGAAAAGTTAAAAATCATGATTGGTGAATTTATCATGCATAAATGTTGAAAAATAACTATTCTAATATCTTCCTGACCCTGTTTTCTTCTTTACAGAACTTCCAAATGAATAGTTCCAAAGCATGACTTTCATCATGGGAGTTCCATGATTGAAGTCCTTCATTAGCTCTCGTTTAGCCAAGCAAATTATCTCTCAGGGCTGGCTATCAAGATCTTCTAATTTCTGGTGCCCATATAAATTTCTTGGAGCTCTGGTAATGTAGTGCCTAAGGCACTTGACTGCTAATCAGAAGGCTGGAGGTTCAAACCCACCAGCCATTCCTCAGAAGGAAGGTTGGACAATCTAGTTCCATAGTGATACTGCCTCAGAAATCCAAGGAGGGGTTGCTATGAGTCAGGTCTGACTCCACAGCACATACCAACAAACAACAACAATATAAATTTCCATCCTAATTTTTTGCTCCTTTCCATTACTCTGTGTTACAACCAAATTATATTACCTAAAAAAAAAACCTGCCATCAAGTCATACCTGACTCATAACAAACTTACAGGACAGAGTAGAGCTACCCTCATAAGATTTCCAAGGCTGTACAAATTTACGGATGCACACTGCCACATCTTTCTCCTGCAGAGTGGCTGGTGGATTCAAACTGCTGATATTTCAGTTAGCAGCCAAGCACTTTAACCACTGCACCACCAGGGCTCCTATATTACCTACTAAACCCAAAAAATCTAAACCCACTGCCATCGAGTTGATTCCAACTCATAGTGAACCCCATTGGGTTTCCAAGGTGGTACTCTTCACAGAAGTCGATTTCCCCATCTTCTTTCCGCAGAGTGGTTGGTGAGTTTGAATTGCCAACCTTCTGGCTAGAAGTCAAATGGCTTAGACACTGTGCCACCAGAGCTCCTAATTATAACTCTCAAATATTCCTATCATATCCTCAAGCTTCTGTCCCTAGGTCCCATGCATTTCAATATCCTGGAGGCATCTCTTTCCCTTCTCATTTTCACCTGTCAAAATCTTAATAATCCTCAAATGTTTCCTCATGGATAAAGCCTCATTCATCCTCTTTCCCTTTTTTCACTTCCCTTTCTATTTCTTGCCCTCCAGGTTGGATGTGGCCCCTCCATTCTATGAACTCTCTCAGAAGCTTTTGCCTCTTGCTACTTCCTTTGTCACATAGTCATAAACAAACATTTTTT
Organism: Orycteropus afer afer; assembly: GCF_000298275.1. Lineage (NCBI taxonomy): Eukaryota > Metazoa > Chordata > Mammalia > Tubulidentata > Orycteropodidae > Orycteropus > Orycteropus afer. The sequence continues at coordinate 2,512,127 of NW_006921797.1, read as the reverse complement.
TTTCATACTTACAAATTTCATGAAGATACAAATTACTTAAAATGGTGGACTAACAGAATAGAAATAGCATTGTCCAGGGTTTGAAATCCATCTAGTGTGTGTTCTTGGGCAAGTCATTTAACTTTTCTGAATTTCACTGTCTCCATTTGTTAAGTGGGGTAGTGACTCTAACCTTATAAAATTTTGGTCAATATAGTTTGAGGTGTGCTGTAAAAATGTTTAGTAATGAAATTGTTAATATTTAACTATTTTTACCTACAAAAATAGCAATGTTATAATGCCTAGTGGTAGTCTTCTATATTTTAGTACACATTCCTTTAAAATATCTTCAGATAGCATGCTATGATTTACATCCACTTCATCCCTCAGGTCCTTACTCACTGACTATAATAATGTTATTATTATTGGCCTGAGGAGATAATTAGAGACAAGCAGAGAGAAAACTGCACTAACACCAAATAGGCTAACCACTTAATATATGCCAGTGCTTGTCCTTGCCTATTTCTTTTACAAAGCAGGTGAATAAACAGCAATTTAAGAATAAGCTAAAGCAAGCTGTTTTCTAATGAGAGGATTCTGTTAAATAAAGGTCAGCAGGAAAAGTAGCAACATTCTTTGTCTGTTGTTTATGGTCCATCTGAGCATCACACAAACTTGCCCACATTTCTCCCCTGTGTATTACCTTACCTAGAGTTAATCTAAATAACATTCCACTTCACCCTTTGCTGGGCTTCTTTGTTATTAATCAGAACACACACAAAAAAAAAAACATTTGCCATCAAGTCAATTCTTACTGATAATAACCCCATGTGACAGAGTAGAACTGCCCCACAGGGTTCCTAAGCCTCTGTAATCTTTAAAGAAGCAGACTGTCAAATCTTTCTTGTGCAGAGCGACTGGTGGGTTCAATCTGCTGACCTTTTGATTAGCAGCCAGATGCTTAACCACTGCGCCACTAGGCCTTCTTATTAATCAAAATGTTGTTGTTGTTGTTATATGCTGTCCAGTTGGACCCGACTCATAGCGACCCCTCCGTGGGTTTCCAAGGCAGTATCACTACAGAAGTAGATTGCCTCATCTTCCTTCCGAGGAGTGGCTGGTGGATTTGAACTGCCAGTCTTCTGGTTAGCAGTCAAGTGTCTTAGGCACTATGCTACCAGATCTCCCGTATTTTCAAATGCAACAAAATGATTTTTTTTCTTCATTAATTCAATGAAGAAGTGGGGGATCACTTTCAATGGAAACAAGTTTTGAGGCAATATCAAGTTTCAGTTGCATTAAAGGACTAAGTGATTGTTAGTCCAGACTGTTCCTTCACAGAAATATTTTTTTCCCAAAAGAAAAGCAAGAGTGAGCATAGTTGACAGACATATAGTAGGATGGAGAAGTGGGTATAGATACTTTCATTCAAGAGGCTGGCTCTAGTGTCTCCTGGTAGTTAATAACTTAGCGTATTGCCTTATTTTATAGGTTTCACATTGAATACATATTGAACTCATCTCCTATAATTCTTATGAATCATGAGATGAGCATCACCAGCCCTATTTTAAGACAGGGAAACAGAAGTTCAAAGATTAAGACAGGGAAACACAAGTTCAAAGACTCTGAATTTCCCAAGTGGTACACCCAGAAATGGCAAAGCCAGGTTTCCAACCCAGTTCCTCTGACTCTAAATATACTTCTTCCCAGGCCACAGTATGTGACCTAAATATGCATCTATCACCCTGCATCTGAGTCAGCTTCACCAAAATTTGGATGTTTCAAGAGAGGGTTTGGGGGCTAAAACCACAAGGGAATATGTGTTCTTTTTTTTTTTTTTTTTAATGTGGTACATTAAGATCTTAAAAATGTCAATGATGATACCCAACATTTATTAAGTACTTTGTATGTAACAAAAGGGGCTCTGGTGGCACAGTGTAGATAAGGTATGTGGCTGCTACCCAGAATGCCAGTGGTTCAAACCCACCAGCTGCTCCATAGAAGGAAGATGAGGCCATCTACTTCTGTAAAGATTTACAGCCTTGGAAACCCAATGGAGGTCGTTATGAGTCAGAATCAACCCAATGTCAGCAGATTTTCAGTTTTTGTATGTAAGGAGTTCTGGTGGCACAATGGTTAAAGAATTGGCTGCTAACCAGTTCAAACCCACCAGTGCATTGCAGCAGAAAGATGAGGTTCTCTGCCTCATTCAGTAAAAATGTTGTTGTTAGGTACCATAGAGTTGATTCCAACTCACAGTGACCCTATGAACAACAGAATGAAACACTACCCAGTCCTGCACCATCTTCACAATCTGTGCTGCTTCAGCCCATCATTGCAGCCACTGTGTCAATCCATCTTGTCGAGGGTCTTTCCTTTTCTTTTTGACCCTCCACTTTACCAAGCATGATATCCCTCTCCAGGAATGGTCCCTTCTGAACACATGACCAAAATAGGTTAGACAATGTCTGGCCATCCTCGCCTCCAAGGAGCATTCTGGCCACACTTCCTCTAGGACAGACTATTCTTTCTTCTGGCAGTCCACAGTATTCTCAGTATTCTTTGTCAACATCACAACTCAAAGGCTTCAATTCTTCTTTGGCCTTCTTTATTTACTGTCCAGGTTTCACATGCATATAAAGTAATTGAAAATACCATGGCTTGAGTTTGGCACACCATAGTGTTCAAAGTGACATCTTTGCTCTTCAACACTTTAAAAAGGTCTTTGGCAACAGATTTGCAGAGCAATATGACATCTGATTTCTTGACTGCTGCTTCCATGAGTGCTGCTTATGGATCTAAGTAAAATGAAATCTTTGATAACTTCAGTCTTTTCTCCATTTATCATAATGTTGTTTATTAGTCCAGCTGTGATGACTTTTGTTTCCTTTTGTTGATGTGTAATCCATACTGAAGATTAGTCTTTGACCTTCATTAGTAAGTGCTTCAAGTCTTCTTCACATTTAGCAAGCAAGGTTCTACCATCTGCATTAACAACTGCAGGTTGTTAATGAGTCTTCCACTAATTCTGATGGTCTGGTCTTCTACATATTGTCCAGCTTTTCAGATGATTTGCTCAACATACAGATTCAGTAAGTATGGTGAGAGAATGCAACCCTGACACATGCTCTTCCTGATTTTAAACCATGTAGTATCACCTTGTTCTGTTCCAATGACAGCCTCCTGGTCTATGTACAGGTTCCTCATGAGCACAATTAAGTGTTCGGGAATTCCCATTCTTCTCAATGTTATCCCTAATTTGTTCTTATCCACACAGTTGAATGCCTTTGCATACTCAATAAAACACAAGTAAACATCTTTCTGGTATTCTTTACTTTCAGTCAAGATCCATCTTATACCAGCAATGATAACCTTCATTCTATGTCCTCTTCCGAATCTGGCTTGCATTTCTGGAAGTTCCCTGTCAATGTACTGCTGCAACCATTTTTGAACTGTCTTCAGCAAAATTTTACTTGCATGTAATATTAATGATATTGTTCAACAATTTCCATATTCTGTTGGCTCACCTTTCTTTGGAATGGGCACAAATATGGATCTCTTCCAGGTAGTTCCAAATTTCCTGGCATAAATAAGTAAATACCTCCATTTGTTGAAACATCTCAATGGGTATTCCATTAATTACTGCAGCCTTGTTTTTAGCCAATTCCTTCAGTGCAGCTTGGACTTCTTCCTTCAATAGCACTGATTCTTGAATCAAATGCTACCTCCTGAAATACCTAATGTTGACCAATTCTTTTTGGTGCAGTGACTCTGTGTATTTCTCATATCTCTTTTGATGCTTTCTGCATCCTTCCATATTGTAATTTGAGGTATGAATTTTTTTTTTCTTCAGCACTTTCATCTTGAGAAATGCTCAGCATGTTCTCTTTTGGTTTTCTAATTTCAGGTCTTTGCACATTTCATTGTGATACTGTACTCTGTATTCTTGAGCTGCCCTTTGAAATCTTCTGCTTGGTTCTTTTCTTTCATCATTTCTTCCATCAACTTAGTTACTCTCCATTCAAGAGCAAGCTTCAGAGTCTCTCTGGACATCTATTTTGATCTTTTCTTTCTTTCTTGTCTTTTTAATGACCTTTTGCTTTCTCCATGTATGATGTTCTTAATATCATCTCTCAACTCATCTGGTCTTCAGACACTGATGTTCAATGTGTCAAGTCTATTCTTCAGATGACCTCTAAATTCAGGTCAGATATACTTAAGGAGGGAGCTCTGGTAGCGTAGTGCCTAAGGCACTTGACTGCTAACCAGAAGTCTGGCAGTTCAAACCCACCAGCCACTCCTCAGAAGGAAGGTTGGACAATCTACTTCTGTAGTGATACCGCTTGGAAACTCAAGGAGGGGTTGCTATGATTCAGGTCCGACTCAACAGCACGTAACAACAACAACAACATTCTTAAGGATATAATTTGGCTCTCATGGACTTGTTTTATTTTCTTCAGCTTCAACCTGAATTTGCATATGAGCAGTTGATGGTCTATTCCATAGCCAACCCCTGGTCTTGTTTTGACTGATGACATTGAGCTTCTCCATTACCTCTTACCACAGAAATACTTGATCTGATTCCTTTGTATTCCATCTGGTGAGGTCCATGTGGATAGTTGCTATTTGTGATGGTGAAAAAAGGTATTTGCAATGCATAAGATATTGGTCTGGAAAATTCTATCATGCAATCTCTGGCATCATTTCTATCACCAAGGCCATATTTTCCAACTACCAATGATATTTCTTTGCTTCCAACTTCCACAATCCAATCACCAGTAATCAACAATGTATCTTAATTGCATGTTTGGTCAATTTCAGAGTTCAGTAGTTGATAAAAATCTTCAATTTCTTCATCTTTTGCTTTGGTGGTTGGTGCATAAATTTGAGTAATAGTTTCATTGACTGGTCTCCCTTGGAGACATTTGGATATTATCCTATCACTGACAATGTTTACTTCAGGATAGATCTTGAACCATTCTTTGTGATGATGAATGAGACAGGATTCCTCTACAATTTGTCATTCCCGGCATGGTAGACCATATGATTATCTGATTCATAATGGTCAAAAACAGTCCATTTTAACTCCCTAATACATAAGCTATCAATCTTTATGTGTTTCATTTCATTGTTGACAACTTCCAATTTTCCTAAACTCGTAGTTCGTACATTCCACATCCCAATTATTAATAGATGTTTGCAGATGTTTCTTCCCATTTCGAGTCATGCCACATCAGCAAATGAAGGTCCCTAAAGCTTTACTCCATCCACATCATTAAGGTCGACTCTACTTTGAGGAGGTAGCTCTTCCCCAATGGTATTTTGGGTGCCTTCCAACCTGAAGGGCTCGTCTTCTGGCACTATATCAGACAATTTTTCACTGCTCTATATAAAATTTTCCAGTGATATATATGGCAGTGTTTAACTGCTATTCACAAATTTTCACTGGCCAATTTGTTCAGAAGTGGATGGCCCTGGCCTTTTTCCCAGTCTGTCTTTGTTTGAAAGCTGCATTGAAACCTGTCCACCATAGGTGACCCTGCAAGTATTTGAAGTACTGGTGGCATAGCCTCCAGCCTCACAGCAACACACAAGCCACTGAAGTATGACAAACTGAAAGACAAGTAGTGGTCCATAAAGATTTACATCCTTGGAAACCCCATGGGGCAGTTCTAATCTGTTCTATAGAATTGCTATGACCCAGAATCAACCGGATGGCAGTGAGGTTTTGTTTGCTTTGGTTATGTAACAGGCACTTTACACAACAACAGCACATGCTACAGCTTGTAATCCCTTATTAAGTGCAAGGCATAGTGCTTAGCACTTTACATACATTCCTCATTGAAATCTCAGAAACATTCTAGTAATAACTGCTAATTTTAGTCCCATTTTACACTGGATAAAACCAAGGCTCAAAAGAGTGATCAACTTGCCCAAGACAACACAGTTTAAAGGTGTGTGGTGGTGTAGTGCCTAAGGCATTTGACTGCTAAGCAGAAGGCTGGTGGTTCAAATGCACCAGCCACTTCTCGGAAAGAAGACTGGGCAATTTACTTCCATAGAGACACTGCTTAGGGAAACCCAAGGAGGGGTCACTACGAGTTGGAACCAACTCGAAGGCAGTAAGTTTGGCTTTTTTTTTGGGGGGGGGGGTTGTGGATTGAATTTTATTCCCCCCAAAAAAGGCATGTTGAAATCCTAAATCCTATGCATGTGAATGTGACCTTGTTTGGATATAGAATCTTTATTTGAAGATACCAGTTAATAAGGTCATACAAGAGAAGGGTCTGTCTTAATCCACTCTAAGTGGTGTCTTATAAAAGAGGAGAACAAGTAGGGAGAAAGAGTCACACAGGGGGAAGACAGATGCCATGTTAAGACTGAAGATACATCTACAAACTAAGGAATGCCAAGAGACACCCAGGACTCCTAGAAGGTAGAAGAGACAAGGAAAGATCTTTCCCTAGAGTAAACAGAGAGCATGGCCTTTCTGATGTCCTGAATTCCAACTCCTGGCTTCCAGAACTATAAGGCAATAATTAATAACTGTTCTTTAAAGCCACTAACTTTATGATATTTTGTTACAGTGGTCCTAGGAAACCAAGACAGTGGCAAAGTTGGATTCAAGCTGAAGACAGCTTAACTCCAAAACTTTCAATCACTACACATGACACCAGGTACAACCCTCTGCCTGGGACCCAATGGGCATGGGCCCCAGATGTGCAGGCCTGGGCTGCAAGGTCCCAAGAGGGTCATGGCCAGAGCTCACAGAAACACATGACTCATGGAAGGAAGCACATGACTCATGCATAGAGATCTCAGGGACAGTCAGCCAGGAAACTTGCTTTTGTTTTGAATGGAAATTTCTCTCTGCTCTCTCCTTACCCACTGCCATCAAGAGGATTCCTACTCATAGCAACTCCCATAAGGTTTCCAAGGTTGTAAATCTTTACAGAAGCAGACTGCCTCATCCTTCTCCCATGTAGTGGCTGGTGGGTTTGAACCATCGACCTTTTGGTTAACAGTCCAATGCCTTAACCACAGCACCACCAGAGCTCCTTCTTCTCTCAAGTAAAACCCTGGCTAATGATGTTGGTCCTCAGTGTGATGCTGACATAGGTTTACACACATGATTCTGGTTGTTGACATGGGAGAATGACTTAATAGCACTCCCACCACAAATTTCCACATGCAGAAGTTGTGAAAGAGAAAGGAGCATTACACGAATAAGCCAAATGTTTTGTAACAGATTTTACATTTTTTCTTAGCATACCATAAAGCTATTTTTTATATTATTCTGCACTCTTACCTTTTGAATAACAAAACCAAAAATAAAATAATAATAATAATCCATTCTTCTGCTACCAATCTCTAAAATAATTCAGATTGACAATCCATTTCAGATAAAATACAAATTATGTCCAATTTTTCTGTGCCTAATATTTTCCATAGTTCAATATATATCAGAGATATTATATGCTTTCCTTCCCTCCCATTCCATTTTTCTGAACTCAGCCATGATCTCCTTAATGTATTACATGGGCTGTTTTCCTACATAAACATCTTTCCCCAGTCTTTACAGAATTTGAAGCATAGGTCCTTCTATTTCTATAAATTTTGTGTATTTGTAACTTTTAACTCAAGCAAATATAATAATTATCTTGGTTTTTGCTTTTCTTTAAAGTATAGAAATTCAAACACTTTATTACCTTGAAATTATTATAATTCGCATTCAAAAGCAGTGACCTAATAAGTTACACATTTTAAGCCTCAGCAGCCTGCTACATTTGTGAAAAAATACCACAGTCACTTCTGACAGCATTCTTAATGGTATTCAAGTTTCTTTCTTCTTTGCTAGGTAGTGATGTTATCCATAGTTCAAAGACATAATAAGAGTTAAGGGTTTATTACTGGTAGTTCTTCAATAAAGATAAGGGAGAAAAAACTGTCCTATGACAAAGTGTTATCTTGGCTGGATATTTGTCACTATTTGTCACCAAGCTTTCTCTAAAATATTATCGTAGTAATTCATATTCACAAAGACAAATCAATTTTAATAAAATATTAAAATAAAACTCAACCTGAGCCTTATCACCTGAAACATGAACTTTTAAATTGTGGTTCATCAAAAATCAGTTAAGATTTACAACAGATGTAAAATGTGAGGAACAATACAGATTTTTTTTATTGTCCTACCTTTGTGCATTCTGGCACCATGCTGGGGGGGCAATAATCAAACTAGTTTTGGTTAGTTTTAGTCTGCAGTCTTTATAAGATTTGATTTAAAATAATCTGAAAGATGAACCAGATGTTGCCTGGCTAACTTAAATTTAGACTTTTAGGAATACCTGCTAAAAACAAAATACAAAACCAGATACATGTGCAAGCAACTCAAATGTAGAAAATGAAGGAGAACATGCCCTAGAGAAGGAAAGAGGAAGTTTTAGATGAGGACAAGGAATGTCACACAGCACTCAGCATTCACGGCTGCAGTTTCAGAGATTCTTCTGGTTCTGGGGATTGTTTAAATTGGTTTCTCAAAAAATATAACCTTAGGAGGAATTAGAGTAAGCAGAGAAGAGAGGGTAGATAATTGGAAAAAAGTCAGTGAAACAGAATATACCAGAACCAAATTGTGTTTTAAAAAATATATTAAAATTAATACTAGCTAACATTTATTGATTATTTATGTATGTGTGAGACACTACACTAAACAATTTACAGGAAAATCTCATTTCATTCTTATGACAAACATATGAGGTGGGTTTATCATTTCTTTTTTCTTTTTTTTTGGTTTGAGGAAACTGAGGCACACAGAGAAGGTCCAGCAACTTGCCTAACATTACATAATTAACAAATGTTAAAACCTTCATTCAATATCAAGTGATCAAATCCTGATTCCAGAGTTGATATTCTTTTTCACCATCACAAAGAAATTCTAAAGCACTGTGAATTTAAAACAATAACTCTCAGAGCATATGGTTGTATGTAAATTTTAATGAACTTCTGATAAGAATTCAAACCCAAAATATTTATCAGTGTCAAATCCTGAAACTACAATTTGTACTAAAACACATGTACAGTCCTCATCTGCTGTTGTAGAATGTGACTTAAAATCACAGTGAGATTTAAAGGGCCTATAAACCCTAATGCTTGAAGAGGACCCAGGATCTAATCTTATTAGAAATGACAATTTCTTCCTTTATTCTCTGATATAGCACAATTGCAAGTCAATTTAATTCAGTTCTTTTTAACAAATAATTATTGTGTCCTTTCAACAGAAAGCACATGCTTTTGCATCTCCATTAAAATAAAGAACTCAAATTCACATTCTTTCTGTGAAATAAGTATAATTTGCAATCAGAGTCAGCAATCTACTAAGATTCTAAGGTTGATTTTAAAAAAATAATTAGAAGACATGTTCCCATGCCCTCATATTGGTTCAAAGTGATATTGATTACTACTCAAAAGAAAGCACTGCCTAGGCTCACAAGGGCATAAGGGTGTTGTGTAAAGGACATAGGTCCCCGCCCTTGTCATTGACTTTATCCTGGATAGGAGTTGTGTGTGAACATAAGTAGCCTAGAAAGGACTGCAAGAAACTGTCAAACTAATTCTTCTTCAGTAGTTTATCTGATAAAGACATATGATCAAGTACAAGACTCCTACCATTTTAATTGGGATGTCTTAAAGAAGATGCTTTCAGGATGAAAAGAGAGATAATCCAAATGGCAAACTGATACACCAGAGGAGCTGGAATACTGGAAGAGTGTCCTCAACTGAAAATTAGCCCAGTATAGTACTTGCTACTCAAGCTGACTCTGCAGTTGGGAATTCCAAAAACAATGGAAGTCGAAAGACTGGAAAGAACTTTTAACTATTTTTCATCAATAAAACAACTCTTTACTGTTCATGAGACTTCCCCTGGCAAAAAAAAAATCTTCCTTTGTCCTCCAACTCTTAATGTGTGAGCACAGGGTCTAATTTAATCTAATGCAGTCCCAGGGTTTTGAAAGCATGATCTTTTATACCTGAAGTTGATCCCTGCTCTTCATTAGTAGGTGTGTCAACTTGGGCAAGTCACTTACCGGTTTGCACATCAGTTTCTGCATGTATTAAATGGATTCTTATAATACTGATCTTGCTGGTTTATTGGGAGCGTTTAAAGAAAGGACACATATAAACTATGTACTGGAAATCACTCAAAGTAGTTATTGTTACGAAAGCATTGCCTTGTACCATCATTACATCTTATGGTCCATAGCCATTTCCATTGTGTTATAGGTTTTTGTGTGTTTGTGTGTGTGTAGTTTGTTTGTTCAGATAGATTGTAACTTCATTGATCTTTATGCCAACTCTGTCCAAAAAAAGATAGTTTCTATCATTAAGGAGTTTACAATTAATTAGTAAAAAATGTATCAGCAGTGTTATATTAAAAAGTAGAAAGTATAAATCTCATAAATCCACAAAATGCTTTGGGACCACGAAGGAAGGGAAGGTTTATTTTGCCTGGGAGTTTGGGAGGGTGTCATGGAAGACTAGCTATTTGATATGCTACTTAAAAATAAGGGTTTGGCATGACCATGTACAGGGTTTGCAGATAATGTTTCTACATGTCTTTTTGTATGTGCTGTAAGAATGTCCAGGTGTGTAGTAGAGCTAACAAGGGGCAAGGTTGTGGTAGCTTCTTGGCCACCATTCAAGAGTGAGTAGTTGGACCTGTGGGCTCAGGACCATGGTCACAGGGGACATCAAGCTCAATTGGCATAACATACTACACACAAAAAAAGTTCTACATCCTACTTTGGTGAGTAGCAACTAGAATCTTAAAAGCTTGCAAGTGACCATCTAGATTCAATGATGGGTCTCTCCTCATCCAGAGCAAAGAAGAATGAAAAAAACCAAAGACACATGGAAACAATTAGTCCAAGGGACTGGTAGATCATGCAATCCTCACCCTATATGACCATAAGACCAGAAAAACTAGGTAGTGCCTGGCTACCACTGTCAACCACTGGGGGGGGATCAGTTCAGGAGTTCCTGGATAGAGTGGGAGAACAATATGGAAAAATCTCAAAATTGCAAAAAAAAAAAAGACCAGGTTTACTGGTCTAATAGAGCCTGGTGAGATCCCTGAGACTATGGCCCATAGCTACCCTTCAGGTCTGGAATTGAACTTACTCCTGTGGCTTCCAGCCAAACAATAAATAGGCATATGGTGAATATTTACATCATTTAGATACACTCTTTTAAGTGATCAATCATGGGAAAACAGAAGTGCAGTGTTTGCACTAGGAGATAGATCAGAGGGCGGGAGTGCACAAGAGGGAAGGACACAGGGAAGAGGTAACTGTGGGAAGGAAGTGGGAAGAAAGCTGTTACATTGTGGGGTTTTGCAGTCAAAGCAATGAGACAAAATGTGTATGAAATGCTGTATGGAAAATTAATTTACTCTGTATACTTTCACCAAATCACAATATTTTTTTAAAGGGCTTAAATATGAATTATAAATGAGAAGGAGGAAATAGATGTGTTAAAAATTAAAAGGTAAAACAGAACTTGGGGGATTCATGGGATACAAAGAGTGAATGAGAGAGAGAGAAAGAGAGAGAGAGATGACAGATAACCAAAGGTTTGGTTGGCCCAGGGAACAGATTAGACAGTGTTGGCCTGAATAAGTGGAGGAATCATAGAGAAAGAGTATTATGGGTGGAAGAGGATGAACTCCATTTGGTATACATTGAGTTTGAGGATATCCCCTGATGAGAGGTTTACTTGCAATATCAGAACTTCAGAGAGAGAAACAGATTTCAGAACTATTTATGTGGATGTGACCAATGAACGTTAGGCAGTCACTTTGAGGCAGGAAACAAATCAAGAATTTAGGAGCAACTGAAATAGAATGATGAGAAGCAGTTACACAGTGGAAATTCATGCAGATATAATTTTAACGAAATCTTGGGGGACCTAGGAAGGAAACCAAAAGAATGCAAAATCATAGACGCCATTAAAACCAAACTCACTGCCATCAAGTCAGATACAACTCATAGCGACCCCTCCTTGGGTTTCTGAGGCAGTATCACTACGGAAGTAGATTGCCCAATCTTCCTTCCAAGGAGTGGTTGGTGGGTTTGAACCACCACCCTTCGGGTTAGCAGTCAAATGCCTTAGGCACTATGCCACCAGAGCTCCTATAGACACCATTGGAAGAGTGAATTCTACAGAGGCAATGGTGATCAGGGAAAGCAGGTCCTGTTGAGAGCCTAAGGAAGATGGAAACTAAGGGACTTTGCTGGTCACTTGGTGACCTCAAAGCAAAGTATTTCAGGACTGCCCAAGAGGAGAATGATTGATAAGATGGAGTGGTTAACGATTAATAAGAAGATGCATAGAATCATAGCCTGAGAGACAGGGGAAAGGTATTTTATTAAGATAATGGAAAGCTGAGCACATTTTATTTATTAAATTAATGGAAGGCTGAAGTTGTAGGAAAAGGGCCAATATAATGGATTAAAACTGCAGGGGGAAAAAAGAAAAGATTAGTTAATGAAGGAAATCCCTGAAGCTCTGGATAACAACCCATAGATTTACCTTAAGATCCTTCAAAATAATACTAATGCCTGATCCTGATCTTAGGAGCTCTGGTGGCGTAGTGTCTAAGACACTTGGCTGCTAACCAGAAGGCTGGCAGTTCAAACCCAACAGCCACTCCTCAGAAGGAAGGTTGGGCAATCTACTTTCATAGTGATACCGCCTCGGAAACCCAAGGAGGGGTCACTAAGAGTCGGATCCGATTTGACGGCAGTGAGATCCTGATCTGCAGAGATTCTGATTTAATTGTTTTGAGTATGACAGGAATCTGTATTGTCTATACCTTCTCCCAGGTGATTCTAATGTACAGCCAGGTATGAGAATCATTGACTTGAAAGAATAGAGCATTGAAGTAATGTCACCATGGAGGGTTACTTTGGGATGATGAAGACTCTCTTCTTCCTCTGAGATGGGGTAAGATAGTACTTGAGGTTGGGGAGGAGGGAAAAGATAAATAAACAGCAGAGATATCTTGAAGGGAACATATTGAACTTGTGATGGATGGCTTCAGTCTGAGAAACTAGAAGATGAGATGCTTAGAGTAAGGGAGCAGGAAGGAGGTTAGATCCCAAAAGAAACTTAAAATGTTCAGAAAAGCTACTGTGATCCCATCAGGGATAAATAAGGATTAAAAGGTCAAATTACTGCTTCATTCTCTGTATCTTTATTGGTTGGCCTCTTCCTGATACAGAAAAGGAATTACTCTTTCTTGTTTGTCTTAGAAAAAGGAGAAGAAAAGAAAATTTACAATCAAGGGGGATCTTAAAGAAGAATAAAATTAAAGAGCTATATCTATAGGTGAGACTGTAAACAGGTGTTTTAAAATTTAAAAATTTAAGCTGTGGATTCAGGTATTCAGTAATTCACTTAGAAATTGTCCATGAAGGGAAATCTTCACTGTCATTTGTTATTGTGTGCAGTCAAGTCGATTCCAACTTACAGCAACTCTATAGGACAGAGTAGAACTGCCCCATAGAATTTCCTGGGTTGTAATCTTTGGGGAAGGTGATGATCACTAGGTCTTTTCTCCTGCAGAGCAGCTGGTGATTTGAACCACTGACCTTTCAGTTAACAGCCCAGCACTTAACCATTGCACCACCGGGGCTCTTTGAAGATAGATCACCTTTCTAAATTCCCCCATTGTACTGAGGAGGAAATAGAGGTTTAGAGAGACTCTGTGTTTCGTGCAAGGCCAAATAGCCAGTTGTTGTTGTTATTTGCTGTCAAGTCGGTCTCGACTCATAGCGACCCCTCCTTGGGTTTCCGAGGCAGTATGGCCAGTTAGCAGCACCAAAAGACCATAAAATAGTCTTTAGATTTCCACTCCAGTGCCTGCCTTTCCTCTACAGGCTCTGCTTCATGATCCCTGTGGCGTAGGTTCCCAGTTAGTAAAATGACTGCAGGTCTTTTGCGAGGATTAATAAGAAAATTCATAAATTTTGTAAGAGACAAAAAATGTTCAATTTCTTCTTTATTGCCATTATTATGTGAATCAGATTGAATTGCTGCATCTCCTAAGAGTTTCTTATGAATAGTGTGAAGTTTCCCATTTTAACAAAACCAATTTTAAATTGCCCATAGAATACACAGATAGCTGACTGTAATAATTCAGTTGCCACACTCAGTACATTGTTTGGTATCCAACTAAAGGAGAAACTTGCAAGCTGAGAAAAGCAGCAAGATAAGAGCCTGAAAAACTGTACAAAGAATAATTCTGGGTGATTAAGAAGGGACAGTGAATGTAGTAACATTATTAGAGAACCTCATATGCACCTGAGAGCTGGAGAATGAATAAGGAAGACCAAGGAAGAATTGATGCTTTTGAGTTGTGATGTTGGCAAAGAATACTGAAAGTACTGTAGACTGCAAAAGAACTAACAAATCTGTCCTGGAAGAAGTGCAGCCAGAATGTTCCTTGGAAGTAAGAATGGCCAGACTTCGTCTCACCTATTTTGGTCATGTTGTCAGAAGGGACTATTCTCTGGAGAAGGATGTCATGCTTGGTAAGGTGGAGGCTCAATACAAGAGGGGAAGGCCCTTGACAAAATGGATTGCAGCTATGGGCTTGGGTATAGCAGGGATCATGAAGCTGGCACAGGACCGAACAGTGTTTTGTTCTGTTGTACATAAAGTCACTATGAGTCAGAGACGACTTGACAAGACTTGACAGCACATAACAACAACAACTGCACTACATGGCTACCATACAATACAAGCAGGTGCTTGTATTGGGCAGGTGCTTGAAGACCTCTGGGCCTGTTCTCTTACCTGTGAAGGGACATAAATGAACTAGATCCCTCTTAGATCAACTCCTCAGTCCTTTCCATCTGATTTTGCCATCATCTCCCCACCAACAAAGTTCTGAAATAAAGAAAAAAAAATACATAGAATATTTTATGGATCATAGTTCCAGTTTTTTAATTATAAATAATGTCTCAATTTCAGGTTTCTTATCTGCAAAGTAGAAAATGTTGCAGTAAATAGCCTCTCCTTTCACTCTGTGCTTCAGTGACCTTTTCACCTTTCTCTGGTTAGTTGCTGGGGTAGTTGGTATTTACCTTCACGGTTGAATGCTGTATCCACACACCCTGTAGCCAGGGAGGGCACTGAACAATGAGCACCTCTGAGCACCTCTCTGTTTTCCTCCTTTTCTCACATCCTATGTAATGCATTCTTGGGTTATTTAAGAAGTCTCATGGGCACATTGAAAAGAATTGAGAGAGAACAGCAAACAGAGCTGAAGTGAGAGGGCTGAAAGTGCTGTAGGTAAACTGGACTTTCCCAGAGACCTTTGTTTATTTTGCATTCATCTCCTTGAATCCATAAAGGCATAAAGGGATTGGTGATGGCTGCTATGTAGCAAGAAGTTAAGATTAAAGAGAATGGTATTGGTTTGTATACATCAGAAAATGGCTAGAAGATGGAGCACTAGTGAATGCAATGCTTCATGGGTATAGAACTATATGTATGACTGAAAACTCAGGAGGGACCAGAGGAGGTGAGAACTTGTGGCAATGCTTTCTTGCATAGGGATGTGATTTTTCTTCTCTCAATTGGATTTAGGCTTGTTTCTTGATCCAGTGTACATTTTCTCATATTCTTAAAGAATGGTGTGGTGTTAATTCACAAGTCTCAGTTTCAACTCTAATATATTGGAGTTGTGCGATTTTTCAGTCTCAAATTCTCAATTATTTTACTATCAGAATTTTCCTCTATTTGATCAATTTTTTAAAAGAAGTTCTGTCTAGACACACAAAATGAATTGAGAATGTATAGCAACATTTAGGTGATTCTAGAAAAAAAAGAGGGGCTCTGGTGGCACAGTGCCTACAGCATGTGACTGCTAACCAGAAGGCTGGCGTTCAAACCCACCAGCTACTCCTCAGAAGGAAGATTGGGCAATCTATTTCTGTAGTGGTACTGCCTTGGAAACCCAAGGAGGGGTCGCTATGAGTCAGAACTGACTCCATGGTAGTGAGGTTGGTTTGGAGGAAAAAAGAGTTACCTTAATTAATTGTTTTAGGCAACAAGTCTTTGGTCTTTATAATTATTAATTATCCAAATATATGTTTTTG
Source organism: Orycteropus afer afer (assembly GCF_000298275.1). Taxonomy (NCBI): domain Eukaryota; kingdom Metazoa; phylum Chordata; class Mammalia; order Tubulidentata; family Orycteropodidae; genus Orycteropus; species Orycteropus afer. Next base: position 2,495,982 of record NW_006921797.1, on the reverse strand, counting down.
ATCTGATTAATTTTCTATGCATAAAAATAGTCTCAGCATATTTAACAACACTATTATCTTGCAGGAGACTTTCTTTCTTTGCAAACTAGATCACAATATTTTTAGTGATGAGAAAATACATACAAATTCAAACTGACAGCAATTCACAGGTCCTTAATATCCCAATATGCTCTGGTATATGTCACCCACTTTGCAAAATGATTATTAATAGCCTGATTGCAAAGTTGTTTAAGAAACATTTCATTTCAAATTAACTATAATTTTCTTCTTTCAGATTATCCAGATGCATTGTTAAGACCATTTTCTTTCTCTGTGTTCAATTTATTTTTCTTGTACAATGGAAAAAAAAAAAAGACAAAAAGTAATAGAAAATGAGAAACCTCAAAAAAACTTTTAAGGAGAAGGAAGGGAGGGAGGGAGAGAGAGGAGGGAAAAGAGAGAGACAGAGACAGGGACAGATAATTATTTTGGCAATTGGTCAGTTCATTTGATTATTTCACCAAACAGAATACTTGAAGTATTTCCAAAATACTTGATATCATTTGTTTCAAATGCTCTCCTCCTCTGAGGGGCTAATATATTAGCAACAACAAAGGGTATTACAGATAAAGCAAGGTGGGAACCTGTGTCATTGACAACAAATCAGGAGACCTTTTGTCTGAGAGGGTTAGGTGAATAATTAACACTGACAGTCAAAGGAAGGGCGTCTTTTATCTAGAAGAGTCTTTGAAGGAAAACAAGTAATTAGAAATTACATTGAAGATAATGCCCCAGTGAAGTGATTGCTATCCTCAACTTTGTTCTCAGTATTCTTGAAAACTTGAGATTGTTGCTGTGGGCAAGTAGGCGACAGTGAGCCACAAATAAAATCCTGTCGATCAATCAACCAGTCAGTCAATAAGACTTAGATGTTTCAGATCCACAACCAAGGCATTTGACTGCTAACCAGAAGGCTGGCCGTTCAAACCCACCAGCTACTTCTCAGAAGGAAGATTGGACAATCTACTTCCGTAGTGATACTGCCTCGGAAACCCAAGGAGGGGTCGCTATGAGTCGGATCTGATTAGACTGCAGTGAATTCATTTCTTTTCTGTTTTGGAAATGTATTGAGCTAGTTGGCTTAGCTCTCTGGTGTGCTTCAAATATAGAGGTGTCACTGACTTAAAATGCTAAAGATTTTAAACATTAGCTAACATTTGAGAACTATATGTCAGACAAGTGCTAAGTGATTCCTGTCTTTTATTTCAATGGAATCTTCAAAATAGCCCCGTGAAGTCAGTGCTATTTTTTATCCCCAGAGAAGAACATTGAGATTTGACTTATGTTATTTGTCCAAGATGACACAGCTAGTAAATAACAGAACAGAATGCAAACCTAGCACCACCGTCTGACAGTGTCCTTAACCACTCCACAACACTACCTTCTAGGGACAATATTATGTTATTCTCCAGATGAGTTTTGAAAGTATGACATCCACAGAGACCCAGAAGCCTACATATAGATTTTTTGAGGCTAAAAGACATTCCATGTGTTTTCTCTGAATCTCCAGTACTGCCAAGGATAGTATCTGGCACATAGTTGGTGTTTGAAAAATATCTTTTGGATTGAATTCACAAATGGAGATTCTTTGTTTTAATACTTTGTCCTCTTACGTTGTTATGAAATTAAGTATGAATCCATAAAATTTTAGTCATCAGGATAATGTTATTGGAACAGGAACAAGATGACATTATGAATAATAGATTTCAATCTATTAAGCACAGAACTACAGCAATAGTTTAACAGGATACTGCAGGGATTGTTATAAAATTTTAAGAGATTACTGTAAATGGCACATGATCCCTTTTAATCCCTAGCAATAAAAACAAAACAATGCTAAGAAATAGGCTTTCTCATTTATTTGTTTTAACATGAAAGCTGTATGGGGTTGTGCAACTGGACTGGAAGTGGGAAAGCTGGGTTCTTTCTTGGATCTGACACTAAGTGACTCAATGATTCTCAGCAAATGGCGGAAGTTTTCAGGCTACAATCTCCTCATGGTTAAACGTAGGGAAGGATCATATTAGATGCTTTATAAGATCATTCCAACTCTAAAATCTCATCATTCAGTAATCATTACTTCATTTGCTTCCAATGTTAGCATAACTGGAAATGCTCACTTCAGATTTTTTTTTTTTTTTTTTCTGAAATGTTCTGTGTCAGAGGATCCAAAAGGTGCTTTATTGCAAGTAAGGTCAAAACCCAATAGAGAAAGCAATGCAGAAGCAGCCTTTTAGCCATAAGCTGAGATTCTGCAAACATAGTGTGTGTGCACGGGGAGAGGAGTGGTACTGATGATACCATCAAAAGGTAAAACTATTCCCATTACAAGATACAGTAATCTCCGAGGGAGGTCATAACAAATTTCTGCAAACTGGGTGGCTGAAAACAACAGATATGTATTCACTTGAAGTTGTGGCAGGAGCTCTGGTGGCATAGTGCCTAAGGTATTTGACTGCTAACCAGAGGCTGGCGGTTCAAACCCACCAGCCACTCCTCAGAAGGAAAACTGGACAATCTACTTCCATAGTGATACTGCCTCAGAAATCCAAGGAGGGGTTGCTATGGGTCACCATGACTTGAAGGCAGTGAGGTTTTTGTTGTTGTTGTTGTTGTTGCAGTTGTGGAGGCCAGAGATCTAATGTAAAGGTGTCAGCAGGGTTTGTTTCCTCTGGACACCCTGAGGGAGAATTCATTCCATGCTTCTCTCCTAGCTTTAAGGGATAGTGGGGCAATTCTTGGCATTCCTTGGCTCATAGCTGAAAAATTCTAATCTGTCTCCTTCAATAATTTTCTCCTCTCTGTGTCTCTGTATGTCTTCTTTCCTGTCTCTTATAAGCACACTTGTCACTGGATTTAGTGACCACCCTCATCTAGGATGATCTCATTTAGAGGTCCTTTCCTTAATTACATCTGCAAAGACCCTTACTCCAAATAAGGTCACATTCTAAGGTTCTGGGTGGACATATCTTTTGGGGCTACCATTCAGTCCAATACATGGTGATACCAAAATATGATTAAGAACTTGCAAGATCCACAGAGTTAATTAAAGAATTAGAGCCATTTCCTAGAACTTTCCCATGATAGTGACAATTTTGATTGAACTTCCTTGAAATTCACTTATCTGCTTTGTTGTGATGAGGTCAAATCAAAATAATATCACTATATTGATCTCACTTACCATTAATGACATCTTCTATAAAAGTAAGAGTTTCTAGTAACATTGTGTATAGCAAAATTTTATATATACATACACACACATACAGGCCTGGGAAACACCAATGCTATTTCTCTGTTAATTATCTGAATCAACTTGAAAGCAACTAGTTTATCTCAGTTAATTAATGTGACTTCTCTGGATCTGGGTTTCTTCATCTGTAGGATGAGAGAGCTGGATGTAGATACACTGTGTAGCTCTATCATAATAGGAAAAAATACTTTTTTTTTTTGTTATAAGCACTTGCTACTTTCTATGGAATGCATTTACTGATAAGTTGGAGGGTCTGTGCCAGCTGAGGAAATGATAAGTGTGACAACCAGATTTGGCACAGCTGGGACAGGGCTAAATTGCTCTACATAATTAAGGGAAAGAGATTGAGAAACCGCAGAGAGAGGATTATGGGAAAGCAAGCAAGACCCACTAAAGCTTAAGTACTGGAAGTGAAAAAAGGGAGAGAAGGGATAGAAAAGACCCAAGAGATACAGGTTAAGAGAAGAGATTTGGAGGGGAATGCTATGCTCTTTAAATCTTCTCTTTTCCTTTCAGTTCTAAGTCATAAGTAAAGGGTGCACTGTTTAATAATGCTTTTTGCAAGTGCACACTTTATGCTAAAGGTAAGAAAGAAACTGTGGAGGAACATCTGACTTCTGAATTAAAAATGCATTGCAAAGAAATGTTCTGTAATAGGTACATCTGGATTTGCAATATGTATAGCATTGTAGAATGAAAGACCCTCTTGACTGGGCTTTGGTCAGAGTCCATTTAGGTACAATTCCGAATATGATACTTTACTTGTTGTCATTGTGTACTGTCAAGTTGATTTCAACTCATAGTGACCCTAGAGGACAGAGTAGAATTGCCCCTGTGGGTAACTCTAGGTTGTAATCTTTACAGGAGCAGATTGTTGGGTCTTTTCTCCTGTGGGACCAATGGTGAGTTCGAACTGCCAACTTGGCTTTTGATTAGTAGCCAAGAACTTAACCATTGTGCCACAAGGGCTCTTTGATACTTTCATAGGGGTGAGTGAAGCTGGGATTAAGATAATAAACATTGATGGAAACTTGAAATTGGAAAGTACATACCCTGTGGAAGGCATTCAGATTCTCTCTGCTTATTTCTTTTTTCTTTAAAGACATTTTGCCAAGTGAAACACACCTGTGGGCCAGAACCAGACAACTTGCAATCACAGAAAGTGTTATTAACAAATCAAAGGACATTCAGAGGAGAGTGTTAGGAAATGGAATAACCCATAACCATGCAGGATGTTAAACAATTGAGTAAATGGGGTTCTTTAATTTGAAAAAGAGTAGACTTTGAGGAACCTAGTGGTTGTCTTCAAAATATTTGAAAACTGTTATAGAGAGGAGGGTTTTAGAGATGTTTTATCTTCCCTTAA
>NW_006921797.1:2481862-2490597 GCF_000298275.1 Orycteropus afer afer | reverse complement strand
AAAGAAAGAAAGAGAAAGATATGCAATACTAGAAAGTAGTGGTAATATCAATAGAAGTATGGGGCCATTTGGAAAAGTAATAACAGAATTCCTCAGAGTCCTCAACAAAGGAGTAGAGGGCATTGGCATAGTGATGAAGAGCATTACAATTTAGCATCTACAAATCTATAAGAGCCACCTATACAACATTTTGGTCAGACCAAGTAGACATGGACACCTTAATGCTGGATCATTCAAAACAGAAATTCATGTTGCAAAACCTCAAAATAAATGGAAATGAAGAGTCAAAACAAGACAAAGAATGTATTTAAAAAGGTGGCATAGTGCCTAAGGCATTTGACTGCTAACCAGAAAGTTGGTGGTTCAAATCCACTGGCCACTCATCAGAAGGAAGATTAGGCAATCTACTTCTGTAGTGATATAGCTTCAGAAACCCAAGGAGGGGTCGCTATGAGTTGGATCTGACTTGATGGCAGTGAGTTTGGTTTTTGTGGGTTTTTTTTAAAACTTTGGAAGTCTCATTATCATGAGTGCCATATGTCATAGAGGGACAATGACGAATATAAGGCAATAGTGACCAGAATTAACTCTGTCTGAGTCAAAAAACTCAATATTAATAGATAGGAAAAATAAGACACAACTCATAATTGCTGCATTGTTGCTTGGTGTAAAGGGGACTAGTAGAGAAGCCCAAAGATAGGAATAGAGATTTACTAAGCACTCACTTTCTGTAGGGCAGAGTTGTAGGTGCTTTATACGTGTTACATCATTTAATCCTTGTGTTGACCTTGAAATGTTAATTAATGGGGCATTTCATCACTGTTTTATACATAAGAACTCCAGGGCTCATTTTAATAAACTTACTCAAGTCTCATATACTTTTAAAGGAGTATAAATTAATAAAATCTTTTGTGGAGAGTAATTCAGCAAAACCCAGAAAAAAATTTAAAGGCCAAAATTATTAGCTTATCAATTTCATTTCTAGGCATTTATTCCTCATAAACAATTTTACAAGTATGTGAGGATATTATGCACAATTATTGTCATTGCAGCATTATTTGAAATGTTGAAATTTTGGAGGTAACCAAAGGATCTTCAGTAAAACGATTTGTGATGGATCTATACCCTAGAATACTTCGAATGCAATAAAAAATTGAAGTATATGAAATTATAATGATTCTGAAACGTGTTCTTGGAAATATTTTTGAATGTGAAAATCAAGATGTAAAATATTATGTGTATCAAAATAAACCTTTTATTAACAAAAGATAGATATATCTCTATGTACATAGTAAGAAATCTGCAATAATACACACTAAGTTTTAGATAGCTGTTACATCTAAAGAATGAGAATGAAGGGGCTGTGGCAGAAGGAACCACTTTCTACTCTTCTATATTACTTAAATCATTTAAAACAAATGAAAGGAGCTCTGGTAGTGTAGTGCCTAATGCATTTGACTGCTAACCAGAAGGCTGGCGGTTCAAACCCACCAGCCACTCCTCAGAAGGAAGGTTGGGCAATCTACTTAACATAGTGATACTGCTTCGGAAACCCAAAGAGAGGTCGTTATGAGTCAACAACAACAAGCTGTTCTGTTAAAAAGAAGTCTCAAAGTCATAAAAAACCCAAAATCACACAAACAGCCACTGGCGGTCAGGATTCAGCACAGTGCTTCCTCCAGGATCCACATCTACGTTTATAATTTGGGAGTTCTCCATTCTAGAAATGAGATGACACTGAAGCAGAAAATCATGCACAACAGAATTACCTAAGAGAAAAAGTGAAAACTTTCCAAGGAAAATCAATTAAAGCATGGATGGAGGCCATTTCAATGATCATAAAAGCATTCTTCTGCCAAAGAATGAATAAACTCCTCTAGACAGGAAGATCAAAACAACGCCGTGTCACAGTTTATCTTCCCAAGAATGTAGTTCTTTACAGAAGTTCCAACTACTGTTAAATTATCTCAGTAGAAATGGTAGGTGAACCTACATATCCTGACCACGATAGTACCATTCTGAAATATTCTTTGTATCAATGGGTTTATATCTCCAAATTTAAACCTTTGGCATCTTTTTTGGGTTATCTCAGATACTATTCTGCTCAAAACCAAGGTTCTAGTAAATTGCATCATGATAGTGTAAATCCCATAGCAGCAGAAGGGCTGGATTTTTAGAAAGACTACATTATTTATTCATTTAAACTTTTTATTGTGGTTTGGATGAAAGTTTACAGAGCAAACCAATTTTCCATTCAACAATTTATACACCTTTTGTTTCATGTCATTGGTTGCAATGTACATCCCCACAATATAATACCATTCATATCCCTTCTTCCCTGTGTTTCCTGTTCCATTCCTCTTTTCTTTTTCTAACCCTTCCCCTGCCTTCCGAACTTTGTCCTTGGGCCAGTGCTGCCCTTATGATTGCAAATGGTTGATTTTTCTGAGGAGTGAGTACCTCCCTAGCTTTATTGTTCACTTTAACAATAGACCTGTCTATTGTTTGGCTGAAAATTGAGCCAGGGGTTGAGTTCAGTTCCACAGCAAGGGAATGACTAAGGGCCATAGTATCAGGGGTTCCACCAGTCTCTGCAAACTCAGTAAGCCTGGTCTTTATTATGATTTTGAGTTTTGTTTCACACTTTTCTCCCATTATATCAGGATCTTCTAATCTGGTCTCTCTCAGAGCAGTCAGCAGTGGTAGCCAGGCACCATCTAGTTCTTCTCGTCTCAGAGTAGTGGAGGCTGAGCTCCATGTGATCCATTAGACATTTGGACTAATTGTTTCCATATGTCTTTGATTTTCTTCATTCTTCTTTGCTTCAGATGGGGAGAGACAAATTGTTGTACCTTAGATGGCTGTTCACAAGTTTTAGACCTCAGTTGCTACTCATCAAAGTGGGACATAGAACATTTTCTTTGGGGACTTTGTTGTGCCAACTGACCTTGATGTCCCCCAACACTATGGTTCTGGGCCCTCAAGCCTGGTGATTCCTTCCCTCAAGGCGTTTGATTATGGCTAAGAAGTTTTCATAACTTTGCCCCTGCTATGCTCTACTAGGGAGCTCTGGTAGCATAGTGCCTAAAGCACTTGCCTGCTAACCAGAAGGCTGCTGGTTCAAACCCACCAGCCACTCCTCAGAAGGAAGATGGGGCAATCTACTTCCGTAGAGACACCGTAGCCTTGGAAACCCAAGGAGAGGTTTCTAAGAATCGGATCCAACTCCACTGCAGTGAGGTTTATGCTCTACTATGTTCATGGATATATTTGCAGTATATGCAAATCCATATGTAGAAATATCTTCTGTTAAAACTATATATATATTTGTGGGTATAGTATCATTCTCCTTCCCATACCTATTCAGCTTGCATGTCTATCTCCGTATCCACTCATAAGTTAGTGTTATTACTGTTATTGCAGGATTGTAATAATATTTACTTCTGTTGCCTTTAACTCTTGTGCTCCTCCCAGTGTCTTCCTTTGCCTTGATCATTTTATGTTAACATCCCTGTTATTGTATACTGCCTTCCACTTCACTCAAATGAATATGTGCCTGTCCTTTAGTTAGTGATTTTCCTTCCTTTCCTCACCCACTGCGGGTAAACATCAAAGAATGTACTTTTTGTGTGAAAATTTTTCCTTAACTTTTGATAAAAGTGTTCTGATATAATACTTACCCTATTGTGATTGCCTAATTTCACTCAGCACGATGTCCTCCTGGTTCATCCATGTTATGAGATATTGCATAGATTTATCATTATTCTTTAGCATTGCACAGTATTCCATTTAAGACTACACTATTTAACAACACTGCTGATTATTTATAATTATTAATGAGGCCTGGAATCCTGAAACAAAGTAACCTGGATAGTAGAATATAAATATAAGAAACTAAAAATATGTGTCCAAAGTTCCAAGAATATTGGAAGTGAACAAATGAAACACAGTAATGGTAAATTACCTCCTAGGAGCAAGGTGAGTCCTATTTACAACGGTACATCATGAGAATGAATCTAAACATCAGAAGATAACTGAACTAGATATACTTTAAGATCTTTCCTTTCTTTATGTGCATGCCCCCTGAAATATCCAAATAGTAATACATGGTGCCTTAGTTTGGGTTCTCCAGAGGAGCAAAACAAGTGAGATGTATATAAGGAGAGATATTTACTTCAAGGAAGTGGCTGATGCAATTTTACTGGCTGGCAAGTCTCAAATTCATGGGTCAGGTGGCAGGCTGGGGTCTTCTGCTGGATCACAGGGTTGTGGGATTGGTGAATCCAAAATCTGTAGGTCAGACAGCAGGCTGGAGACTTTTGTAGGCTTAAGTCCCAAGAATCAGAGGCCAGGCAAGGTGAAGAATGCAGGGTCAAAATTTGAGAGTGAGCTCTGCAAGAACACTCATTTACATACCAGAGGCAGGTCCTACTCCCCAAGGAAACTCCCCTTTGTGTTTGGCTGATCATATTGGATCACTTCATTAGAGGTGATTGCTTTATATTACATTTGAGAAGAGCACCAAGGCCAAACCACTCAGCTAAGCTAAAACATAACATTAACCATAATACATGAAGTCTTTCAAAGGAAAACACACAAGATTAATTCACTAAGCAAAATCCTATCAAAAACAGTATACTACAACTCTTTAAAGGAGCTCTGGTAGCTTAGTGCCTAAGGCACTTGACTGCTAACCAGAAGGCTGGCGGTTCAAACCCACCAGCCACTCCTCAGAAGGAAGGTTGGGCAATCTACTTCCATAGTGATCTCACCTTGGAAATCCAAGAAGGGGTTGCTATGAGTCAGGTCCAACTCAATGGCACATAACAACAACAACAACACAACTCTTTAAAGCAATAGCTTTAGTCTAAAAATTTTTGGTTTAGTAAAAATCAAGGGAAAATAACAAAATGTGCAACACTTCCATTTAGATTCCCAGAAATTCTAGTTCTAAATATAAACTTTAATCATATCAATAAATTCAGGGGTCTCAGTATTCAAGCCAACAAAATCTAGCCACATCACAGAAATAATACACGTCTGTTGCACATACATACTCTTATGCACACACTTCTCAATTTTAACTCAGAAAGATTCATATACAGTATGACCTAGAAGTCACTTAAAAACTTTCTCCAAAACCAATTCAAAACAAGAAAGTCAGTCCATTTAGCATACACAGCTTGTTCCCTTACAGAAAATTGTGGTCTCTCTTTTCTGCTTTGGACCCAAATTCAGAGATGAAAGAAGTATTGAGTAAGTGTTTTAAAACTCAGTCAAACAGCAAAACATGTCCCCTTGCCTTGGATGAGAGTGTAAAGATCCAGAAAACTCCTTATAATGTTGCACACTTAGGGATAGTTCAACAAAAATCATTTTACTAAGGATACATTTACAATGCAAACTTTGCAAGAGTATATCAAACAGTCTTATGCCTTAATATGTAAACTCATTCTACAGATTAACCATATAATGGCTCCAAAGGAACTATTATAGCAAAACACATTAGTATCGATATAATTGAGAAGTGTTCATTTAAAGATAGACTTCCTATCTTTTGTAGCTCCGCGTACTGAGGATGCATAATAATGAGTAATCACATTGAAGTAATAAGATGACTTCAAACCTTTTTGGCACTTAAGGGAAGTCATTAAATCATTCCCAACCCAGCACATCATGACTCTATTGAAGGTGTCCTTGGCATATTATTATTCTGTGTTTTCTCATTCCTGTCTTCCTTCTTGCCAATATTTAACCAGAAGCAGAAAGGTCAACATAGGCAATCAGAGTGGGTAAGTGTGCATATAAGGGAGTCTACATAAGTCTACATAAGGGAGCTCTGGTAGCATAGTGGCTAAGGCACTTGACTGCTAACCAGAAGGCAGGCGGTTCAAACCCACCAGCCACTCCTCGGAAGGAAGGTTGGGCAATCCTACTTCCGTAGTGATACTGCCTCGGAAACCCAAGGAGGGGTCGCTATGAGTCGGGGCCGACTCGACGGCAAACAACAACAACAACAACAACATAAGTCTAAGCAGCTCGCTTAAGTAAAGGACCATTAATCAGAGACTATAACCTGTTTAAAATTTACCTAAGCCCTAGAAAATAAGGGGAAAAAGTCTTGAGTAGTCAATATAAATGTCTCAAAGTGATGATTAAGTAGACCGCATAGGTAATGCATCTAGTGGATTACAGAAGGTATTCAATAAATGATCACTATATTATTATCATGATTATTATCATTATTATACCCAGATGGCTACACAAAGGACCTGCGATCACTTATCTGGACAACTTACTTAGATTAAAAGCAGATAAGAAGCAATCAACTGAAACAAAGGACACTATTTGCTACAGACAGGCCCATTTACAATAGCAAATCGTTACTGCTGGCATTCAAACAATAGAGAAAGTCAGGAAAACTGTAAAAGGCAGACACAATTCAAAAGGAAGAAGAGTGCAGGGCTATCTGCACCAGAACAAATAGTTTAGAGTATTTGTACTTAGGGAAAGGATCATTTAATTTTGCAAACACACATTTTAGTTATTAATTATGACACTGTGTTAAGAATAGCAGCTATGGAGTCAGACACATTGGGGTTCAAATCCCAGCTCTGCCTCCTAGTAGTTTTGTGATCTTGGCTTAATTTACTTAGCCATCGGATCCTCATTTCACTCCTCTCTTGAATTACGATTAGTATCTTCTGCCCCACAGGAGTAAATTTACATGAAATTTTGAGTGTACGCTGTTGTTATGTGCCGTCGAGTCGGACCTGACTCACGGAGACCCCTCCTTGGGTTTCCAAGGCGGTATCACTACAGAAGTAGATTGCCCAACTTTCCTTCCAAACAGTGGCTGGTGGGTTTGAACCACCAGCCTTCTGGTTAGCAGTCAAGTGCCTTAGCAGGGTCCAAGACAAATAATCCACTTATTAAATGGATGCTATTAAGGAGATAAGGAGCTCTGGTAGTATAGTGGCTAAGGCACTTGGCTGCTAACCAGAAGGCTGGCGGTTCAAACACACCAGCCACTCTTTGGAAGGAAGGTTGGGCAATCTACTTCCGTAGTGATACTGCCTCGGAAACCCAAGGAGGGGTCGCTATGAGTCGGGTCCGACTCGACGGCAGATAACAACAACAACATTAAGGAGATGAGATGGAATTGTTGGCAAGGCATTTGGCGGCTACCCACAAAGTCTGTGGTCAAACCCACCAGCTGCTCTGTGGGAAGAAAATGAGGCAATCTACTTCTGCAAAGATTTACAGCCTTGGAAGCTCAATGGAGGTTGCTATGAGTGGAATGGACTCGATGGCAGTGGGTGATATTATTACTAAATACTTTGCTTAAGACAATGTAGATATAATACATTTGTAAAAGTCTCTATCAAATACTTTAATGTTATGAAAAAGATGTCAACCCTCTAGTTTGTGATTTAACCTCCCTTCTCCTATTGTAAACTATTGTAAATTAAAAAAAAAAAAGAAAGACCAAACTCAATGTCATCAAGTTTATTCTGACTCATAGCAACCCATCCTTGGGTTTCTGAGGCGGTATCTCTGCTCCTACTTTGGGTTTCTGAGGTGGTATCTTTGCATAAGTAGATTGCCCAGTCTTTCTTCCCAGGAGTGGCTGGTGGGTTTGAAACTCCAGCCTTCTTGTTAGCAGTCAAATGCCTTAGGCACTGCACCACCAGGGCTCCTGCTATTGTAAACAGAGGGTAGAAATGCATTAACTTTGGTAAAAAGAAAGGTCAGCACAAAATGATCAAAACAAAGAAAGACACTGGGAGGAGCACAAGACTTAAGGAAACAAAGATAAATGCTATTATGCACACAATAAAAAAGGAAAAAAAAAAATGTCACTTACAGGCGTAATCTGCAGTAACCTAGAAAATTAATATATGGAATGCCTACTTTCCACATGATGCTGCTGTGAACAGAATGATTTGATTTAGAATGCAGTGTATAATTGAATACAGATAGATGAAAGATATGTAACCAAAAGGCAGGTAGAAAAACTAATGTTCTTTTCTCTCCTTTATATAGACCAAAGCCTGTTCGCAAATGTCTCAGACTTTAAGTTGGATGAATAATTGTTGAAATGGAGCCAGCACCACTGTGACCATAACTACACTAATTTGGAAATATATACCTGCCACATTTTTTGTTTGGTTTTCTTTTTTTTTCATCACACTTTCTTACTTACTTATTTGAAATGAAATCACAGGAAAAAGTCTAGATTCCCTCCAGAGTATGCCTATTCATCTCAATGATATAAATTGTACCCACAAATGTCAGAGGAAGGAATCTGTCTTTGAAAGAATGAAAAAGCTTCCAATGACATTCACACTGAAATCATGGGATATTCAATTAGTTTAATATTCACAATATTTCATAGCTGTTAAAAGAGTAGGTTAAAGGAAAGAGAAGTATGAAATAACCAGTGCCTTTTCAGTGCTTGGAAGGTATTCAAGAAATATCTATTGAATTAATAAATACATTTATCCTGACTGGTATGTACAAAGAAATTTTTATGATACATAGAAAGATAGACAGACAGACAGACAAAGATAGATGGGTGATAAACGGTTGGAATTAAAATCATGAGTCAAAAGAATTGAGTCTCTATATTATTCAAAGAAACACTGTTTGGTACATTACCGTGCAACTTTAGGAATAGTCCGTTTAGGCTAAAAGGCTCGCAAAATAGGATTGGGAAAGAGCTGCAACATCTG
>NW_006921797.1:2470048-2479037 GCF_000298275.1 Orycteropus afer afer | reverse complement strand
TGGGGCTGGTGCGGGATCGGGCAGTGTTTCGTTCTGCTGTGCATGGGGTCGCTATGAGTCGGAAACGACTCGACGGCACTTAACAACAACAACAGATGCAAATCACGAAACACTATTGAAACACCTCCAATCAAATGAGAAATGTATTGGCTTATGTAAGGGAGAGTCAGGAGCTGAATGAATGGTACTGCATAGCTGGTCTAAACCCAAATCATACCCACTGCCATCAAGTTGATTCTGACTCATAGCACTCCCCATAGGGTTTCCAAGGCTGTAAATTTTTACAGAAATAGATTATTTCATCTTCCTCCTGCAGAACAACTGGTAGGTTTGAACTGCTAACATTCTGCATAGCAGCCAAATGCACCACCAGGGCTCCTATAGGTAGTCTAGCTGCTCAAAATGTCCTCTCCTCATTTCTTGGCTCTTTTTCTTTTGGATTGACTACAATTTTCAAAAGTTTCTCTCCATATAGTTGGAAAAGATAGCTGTCAGCAGCTGCAGACTTACATGGACTTCCCTCTGAAGGAAACAAAGAGGTTGTCTCCAGGAATCCAAATAATTGTTGGAAAAATGGTTCCAAGTGACCATTCTTGGATCTGACTCTGCACCAATCATGGTGACCAATCATAATGTCTAGAAGAATGGGTTATTCAGACTTGTGACCTTTGTTTATGTGCACAGGCCTGTGTTGGGGGGTTGGATGTGGGAGCAGTGTCTTTTGATTGATGCCCTTACCTGAATCATATGGTGAAAGGAGGCAATTTCCAAAAGGAAGAGATAGAGAGACAGAATAATAGACATCTCTACTGAAGATTACGCTCATATCCTCTGTTGTTTCTCTCCTCGAGTTTCCATAACATTATTGTCACTTGTTTGCAGGTCCCTTGCCTCTTCAATATTCAAGCATTTTCAGGGTAGTTATTTTTGCTAGTTGCTCTCAAGTTGCCTCCAACTCATGGAGACTATACAACACAATGAAACAATGCTCAGTCGTGTGTCATCCTCACAAGCTTTGGTACGTGTGAGGCCATTGTTGCAGCCACCGTTTCAATCCATTTCATGGAGGGTTTCCTTTGCTGGCCCTCTACCAAACACAATGTCCTTATCTAGTGATTGGTCTTTCCTGATAACATGACCAAAGTAAGCAAGATGAAGGTTCACCATCTTCACTTCTAAGGGGCATTCTTGTTGTTCTTCCTCCAAGGTGAATTTGTTCATTCTTCTAGCAGTCCATGGTGTATTTCAACATTCCTCGACAACACCATAATTCTAATGTGTCAATTCTCCTTTGATTTTTCTTTTTCACTGTCCAGTTTTGATGTGCATATAAGGTGAATGAAAGACCATGACTTGGGTTGACATACTTTAGTCATTGAACTGATATCTTTGCTTTTTAACACTTTTATAGAGGTCTTAGAGGAGCTCTGGTGGTGTAGTGCCTAAAGCATTTAACTGCTAACCAAAAGGCTGGCAGTTCAAACCCACTAGCCACTCCTTAGAAGGAAGATTGGGCAACCTACTTCCATAGAGATACCACCTCGGAAACCCAAGGATGGGTCGCTATGAGTCAAATCGACTCAATGGCAGTGTTTTTTTTTTTGTTTGTTTGTTTGGTTGGTTTTCGGTTTAGAGGTCTTATAGGTCTCAGTTACTAACCAAGAGGTTGGCAGTTCAAACCTACCCAGCAGCACTGCAAAAGAAAGATCTGCCAATCTGCTTTCATAACTATTATGTTGTTGTTGTTGTTGTTACATGCCATTGAGTCAGACACGACTCATAGCAACTCCTCCTTGGGTTTCTGAGGCAGTATCACTATGGAACTAGATTGCCCAACCTTCCTTCCAAGGAGTGGCTGGTGGGTTTGAACCGCTAGCCTCTGGTTAGCAGTCAAGTGCCTTAGACACTACCACACCAGAGCTCCTTATAGCAAATTAAAAATAATAATAAAAGCTATGGACCTCAATTCTACTCTGTAACACATTAGGGTAACCATGAGTCACATGGCAATGGGTTTGGTTTCGTTGGTTTTGTAGTAGATTTTCCAAGTGCTGTACATTCTTTGGTTTCTTCACTGCTGCCTGTTTTCTCACAATGCAGTGAGTTAACCAATGTGGGCATTCACTAATTTAAAGGGATAATACATGGAAAAAAAAATTAAACTGTGAACTCTTACACATATCAAATATTTAGGGAAATATATTTAATTGTCTTTGGTTTTCTGAGAGAGTCAAGAAACTCTGAGCTTCTGTCTTAAAATTCAGTGATCTTAGGAGGTGATTTAGTACTAACTACTTAAGGTAATATCTTCTGTACCTATGCTTCTTTCAATGTGTATCTTTTTCCTGCATGTCTTTCTTCCTTATTCACATTATAAAGGAGCAGAAGATAAAATTTAAAAAAAAATGTGTTATGACCTTGAAGCATGACTCTTATAATATCCATTGTAAAATAATTTCCTGTTCCTGGCACTGAGAGAGACACCTAAATCTCACCACGTCTATTTTTTTCTTCTTGTTAGTTATCACCTCTAGCCTGGTCTGCACTGACTCTTTCCACTATAGATGATATTTCTCTTAATAAATCCCCAAATCAAACCCACTGCGGTTGAGTCATAGAGACCCTACAGGATAGGTAGAACTGCCCTTAAGGTTTCTAAGGCCTTAAATCCTTACAGAAACAGACTGCCAAGTTTTTCTTCTGTGGAACAGTTGGCGTGGTCAAACCATTGACCATTTGGTTAGCAGCCAAGCACTTTTAACCATTGTACCACCAGAGCGCCTCATTTTTCTTAATACTCAGAAAAAAATTAGTTTGTGGTCAATACTCCCCAATCTATTTTCAGGTGGTGTAGTGCTTAAGGCATGTGACTGCTAACCAGAAGGCTAGTGGTTCAAACCCACCAGCCACTCCTTGGAAGGAAGACTGGGCAATCTACTTCCATAGAGATACTGCCTCAGAAACTGAGGAAGGGTCACTATAATTTGAAGTCAACTTTATGGCAATGAATTTGGTTTTTGGTTTTTTATAAGTCATTACTATCTTGAAAAGTCACTCTTTCATCCATTTTTATAAGATTTCATTTCTAAGCATTCTTAGGGTTCTTTAGGAGCCCTGGTTTTGCAGTGGTTAAGTGCTCAGCTGCTAACCAAAATGTTGGTGATTTGAACCCACTAGCTGCTCCATGGGAGAAAGATGAGGCAGTCTGCTTTCTTAAAGATTTACAGCCTTGGAAACCCTATAGGACTGTTCTACCCTATGCTATAGGATCACTATGGGTTGGAAGTGATTCCATGGCAATGAAGTTTTATGGTTTTCATGTACTGTGTCAGGAAGACAACTTGTAACCCTCTAAAGGAGGATCATGTTTTACACATGATTTTTAATCATTCACAGTGCCTTGCCACCAAAAAGTGCCCCAGAAATTACATGCCTTTTAGTCTAAGCAATGAAAATCTGGGTGAAGAAAATGTGAAAATATTTCAGGAATGATAATATCAGAAAGTCAAGTCTCATTAAAATGAATACCATGGCAATGAAAGTTCACTATAATTAAAATATTTCCAATCTCTCTCTGGGCAGTGTCCAATAGTATGGATGCCTTTTTTTTCTCTTGCTGAAATGCAAGTTCCCATTGTTAGTAACTCAGCATATTGAAGGCTTTTATCCTTCAGCTCTTGTCCACATAATTGTCACTAGCTATTGTGGAGAGAAAAAAACAACCTGAACACTTGATTCTGGAGCAAAGAAGAGCAAAAGGTACCAGCTAAAGCATCCAGAAAGCCTTCTCACAAAGAAATAACTGTCAAGAGAAATATAAAATGCAGCAATTTTCTTTTTTTACAAAAAGAAAGGAAATGAGTAATAGAATTCATGGACTCTGGCAAAAAGAAAGGAGCTTTGACCAAAAGGGCATGCTATCTTGCTTTACAATTTACACAAAAGTTTTACCTACATCACCTCATGGAGTGGAACCATTCAACAAAGGTATGAAATAGATATTATATTTTCATCATTTTGCAGCTAGGAAAACTGAGATTCAGACTGTAAGTGGTTTTCCCAAGACATCAAAGCTGACCACCTTCTCATTTAAACATTTTTCACTGTTTCCACATCACTAAACCTGCCTCTATTGCCTTTCATAAATTAACCATATACATTTAAAACACTGAATGTTCATGTGTCCTTTGAACACAATCTCTGCTTCATTACAATTTCATTCTTTCTTGCTTTTAGTTGCCCCACATATATATAATTTTATTTTTCAATATTTCTTTATATACAGCCTCTTAAAATTATCATTATCTAAAATGTAGATGACATCTAATAATTTTAACAATGTAAAAATGAAATGATATTCAAATAATGATTATGAAATATAATAACCCAGTCTTCTCTTATACTGTATATTTAATAGTTATGTTACAAGAAGAATTGAAAAGTATGTTATGCATTGAGATAAATTGTCATTTCCTAGAGTCAGACAATTTGGATCTAACACAACCTTTACCATTAATTTTCAACTTGAATAAAAAATAAGGCCAGAAGGAAAAGCCTTATAGAGGTACAAGCATGAAAAGACCACAATGATAAGGAAGATTCACTGGAAACATTCATTATGTCTCTTCACTGTAGTTCTAATAACTAGGAAAGAGACAACCTCACAGCCGTTGACTCTCAGTCTCTTGAATACCTGCCACAAGTGCTAATACTTCAATCAAACTATATGTTACTCTGAACCTCCCCATTCAGTACATTGGACAGCACACTAGCTTAAAGAAATATAGAGAGCCACCTACTGGCCAAGAGTCTAAGAATCTTTGTACAGTAACTGAAGTTTCAAATCTTGGTTCAAGGGATTCTAAGACAAAGGAGAAAAAGAAAATTCTTTGTGTGCCTCCTTTTATGGCTGACATTTTTTTTTTTCACCATAATGAGATCTACAGATACTCATTTCACTTCCCTCAAACAGGATGGTCAGTTCTACACAATGCTAAACAAAGGTTACTGACTACAGCTGCCTCAACAGTGCTCTTCATTTGGGCTGTCTTCGATTCTATATTATCTTGCCATACTAATGACTTTGCAGATAAAAGTGAAATAGTAAGTAAGCTTATGAATTTTCCAGAGCTGGAAATTCTTTGCAGTTCCACTGGAAATGCTTTGAATTTACAATTCTAATGGTGCTAAACTATTTTCCCAAACAATGGCTAAAATATGTTAAGTAAATGTATGATGTATGATGAATGAATGTTGAAGGAATATTTCTGAGTAGGTGAAATTACAGGTAAATCTACCTTTTCCCTATGAATATAATCTCATGGCTCAATTGAACTAGTTAAAGAGCAAGTAGTATTAGTTCACCTGAAATTGTCTTCTTTCTATACTAAACTATTATTCCTAATAAATAAATAATATTCAAAGAAAGAAAAATATACTGACTCAACTACCCTTTCTTAGTATATATTCCATACAACACAACTAGCCCTAGAATAATTTCTATTTGCCTGTAGATAACAACATTGTGTCATTTATAATAGTTGAATTCTAAGCCCAAATAGCAGAGTTCACAAAAATAAAATTTTACATTTGTACAGCAGTTTAAGAATGGAAAACTAATCAGAGAAGAGGAAGCCTGGAGATTGTAAGATAGTTTCTGGAATAGATATTTATACCTAGAGCATTGTTAAAAAGTTCTCTAATAAAATAACATTTTATGATTTCTTGCTAATGGCATTCCTCAAGAATATTTTGATTTTGAAAGCACAAATAAATTAATGACTATTGTCCTTAAGACATTATCCCAACGGATTTTCACAGTGACCCTATACAATAGTTAAACTAGGGATAGGTAGATAGACATGACAGATACATACACATATACATATATCCATATATCCATATAAACATACATAAACTCCAACTCATGGTGATCTTAGGTACAACAAAATGAAACATTGCTTGGCCCAGCAACAATCTCGCAATTGTAAGTAGAGTCAAGTTGAGGCTATTGTGCCAATCCATCTCACTGTCTTCCTCACTCTCATTGGCCCTTTATTTCACCAAACACAATATCCTCCTCTAGCAATTTTTCCTGCTTGATGATAAACACAAGTGAGTCAGACAATGTTCAGTGTGATCCATAAGGTTTTTATTGGGTAATTCTTAAAAGTAAATCACCAGACCTTTCTTCCTAGTTAGTCTTAGCCTACATGCTTTGCTGAACCTATCCATTATATGTGGCCCTGCTAGTACTTGAAATACTCCTGGTGTTTGAAAGAGAAGGGTGAAAAAACTGTTGTTGCTAGGTCCTGTAGAGTCAATTCTCATAGCTACCCTATGAACAATACAGCGAAAGACTGCCCAGTCCTGTGCCATCTGCACTATCATTACTATATTTGAGCCCATTGGTGTAGCCACTGTATCAATCCACCTCATTGGGAGTCTTCCTCTTTCTCATTGGTCCTCCACTTCACCAAGCATGATGTCTTTATCCAGAGACTAGTCCTTCCTGATAACCTGTTCAAAGTATGTGAGACAAAGTCTCGCCATCTTTGCTTCTACAGAGCATTCTGGCTGTACTTCTTCCAAGATAGAATTACTCAGTCTTCAAGAAGTCCATGGCATATTTAATATTCTTTGCCAACACTATACTTCAATGACATCAATTCTTCTTTGGTCCAGATTTCACATGCACATGTGGAGACTGAAAATACCATGGGTTGAATCAGATAAAGATTAGTCCTCAAAGTGAAGTGTCTGTTTTTTAACATTGTAAATAAGTCTTTTCTCAGCACATTTCTCCAATTCAATATTTGATTTCTTTGACTGCATCTTCCATACCATCAGTTGCGGATCCAAGTAAATGAAGTCCTTGACAACATTAGTTTTTCTCTCCAATTATCATGATGTTGCTTATTTGTCCAGTTGTGAGAATTTTCATTTTCTTTCTGTTGAAAATTGAAAGCTGTAGTTTTTGATCTTTATCAGTATATACTTTAAAAAACTTTTTCACTTTCAACAAGCAAGGTTGTGTCATTTGCATATCTTAGGTTGTAAACTAGTCTTCCTCCAATCCTGATGCTGCAATCTTCGTACAGTCCAGCTTCTTGGATTATTTTTTCAGTGTACAGATTGAAAAAGTATAGTGAAAGGATACAAGCCTGGTACATACCTTTCCTAAGGTTGTAAACTAGTCTTCCTCCAATCCTGATGCTGCAATCTTCGTATAGTCCAGCTTCTTGGATTATTTTTTCAGTGTACAGATCGAAAAAGTATAGTGAAAGGATAAAGCCTGGTACACACCTTTCCTAATTTCAACCATGCAGTATGCTCTTGTTCTGTTCAAGTGATTGCCTCTTTATTTATGTACAGATTCTGCATGAGCAAAATTAAGTGTTCTAGAATTTTCATTCTTTGCAATGTTATCCATGATTTTTAATGACTCACATAGTTGAATTCTTTTGCTGAGTCAATAAAACAAAGACAATATATTTCTGTATTGTCTGCTTTCAGCAAAAATCCATCTGAAATCAGCAATGATATCCCTCACTCCACATCCTCTTCTGAATCTGGCTTGCATTTCTGGCAATTCCTTGTTGATGTACTGCTGCAACCATTTTTGAATTGTCTTCAGCAAAATTTTACTCATGTGTGAATTGTGTAATAGTTTTCAGCTTGTTGGATCACCTTTCTTTGGAATGGGCACAAATATAGATCTCTTCCAGTCTGTTGAGCAGGTGGTTATCTTCCAAATTTCTTGGCACAGATTTGTAAGCACTTCTAGCATTGCATTCATTTGTTGAAACATTTCAACGAGTATTCTGTCAAGTCCTAGAGTCTTGATTTTTGTCAATTCCTTCAGTGCAGCTTGAACTTCTTCCTTCAGTACCATCAGTTCTTGATCATATGTTACCTCCTGAAATGACTGAATGTCAACCAATTCTTTTTGTTATAGTGACTCTGTGTATTCCTTTCCATTTTCCTTTGATGTTTCCTGCATCATTCAATATTTGCCCCTAGAATCCTTCAATACTTCAACTTGAGCTTTGAATTTTTCTTTTGTTCTTTCAGCTTTTCTAATTCCAGGTTTTTGTGCATTTCATTATAATACTTTACTTTGTCTTCTTGACCTGCCCTTTGCAATCTTCTGTTCAGCTCTTTTACTATTTTATGAATCCTCCATTCAATTTAGCTACTCTACTTTCAAGATCAAGTTTCAGAGTCTCTTCTGCCATTTTGGTCTTTTCTTTCTTTACTGTCTTTTTAAGGACCTTTCACTTTCTTCATATATGGTGTCTTTAATATTATTCCACAACTCATTTGTTCTTCGGTCATTTGTGTGAAATGTATCAAATCTATTCTTAAGATAGTCTCTAAATTCAGATGGGATAAACTCAAGGTTGCACTTTGGGTATCATGGACCTGTTTGAACTTTCTTAAGCTTCAACTTGAACTTGTATATGAGCAACTGATGGTCTGTTCCACAGTCGGCCCCTGGCCTTATTCTAACGGCTGATATTGAACTTCTCCACTGTCTCTTTCCAGAGATGTCATTGTTATGATCCTTATGTATAGTACTTTAGGTTATGTATCATCTTGGCTGGGCCTGGTTTTTAGTGGCTAAGCAACTGGTGGTAGTTATTCCCCATGATGAGACTAGCAATCAGCTCCATGGTGGAATCTACTGCAAGCAGCTGAGCAGCTGTTTAAGAATGTGGTCTGCTTCCAGTATATAAGGAAAAGATTTGGGAATGGTCTACAGTTTTTAGTATGCTTGAATCCTCATGCAGTCAAGTCATTGTTCAGCAGCCTGCCATGTTATCTGCCCATTTTGGGACTCTTAATGGACAGAGTCAATGGCCTGCCTTGTGTTGTTGTTATGTACCATCGAGTCAGACCCAACTCATAGTGACCCCTCCTTGGGTTTCTGAGGTGGTATCACTATGGAAGTAGATTGCCCAACCTTCCTTCTGAGGAGTGGCTGGTG
>NW_006921797.1:2462124-2465358 GCF_000298275.1 Orycteropus afer afer | reverse complement strand
CCCTTCAAGGCTCAGGGTCCAAGATTATCTTCTGTGTCTGTGTTAATTGGTTTCCCTTTTCTTTGTTGAAGAGGGTCTGTGCAGTCCTTCTGCCTAGTCCGCCATCTTGCCGGAACTCCTCAAGCTTGTTTTAGCCTCCTAACTTCATTTGTATGTTGTTGTTGTTTTGTGCCATCGAGTCAGACCCAACTCATAGCAACCCCTCTTTGGGTTTCTGAGGTGGTATCACTACAGAAGTAGATTGTCCAACCTTCCTTCTGAGGAGTGGCTGGTTGGTTTGAACTGCCAGCCTTCTGGTTAGCGGTCAAGTACCTTCGGCACTATGCTACCAGAACTCCCAACTTCATTTATATAGTTTTAAAAAATAAAGTAGTCACTAAATCTAAAGATCTTCATTGAGAAATAGTATGAAAGGTTATAACTTTAAAGAATACAAATCTGAGCAAAGGCTTGTGACAACTAAAAGAAATATTTTAGCATAAATACACTATCAAACACAATTAAAAACCCAAAAACATTAGAAGACAAATTAGATGACTAGAAACTCTTAAAAATTAAACATTTATGCACATCAAAAGACTTCACTAAAAGAGTTAAAACAGAACACCTAGACTGGGAAAAGAAATTTGGCAATGACATACTTGATAAGGCACTAATATCTAAAATTTGTAGAAAGCATCAACTCCTCAACAACAAAAACACAAACAATCCAAATAAAAAATGCAGAGGACATGAATAGGCACTTGACCAAAGAAAACATTCAGGCAGCTAACAAACACGTGAAGAAATGCTTGCGATCATTAGCCATTAGAGAATGCAAATCAAAACAACAATGAATTATCATCTCACCCCAGTGTTAACAGCAAAGTTCAAATAAACAGAAGGCACAAATGCTGGTGAGAGTGTGGAGAGACTGGAAGCCTCATACACTGTTGGTGGGACTATAAATTGGTATAACCACTGTGGAAAACAATGTGGGGCTTCCTTAAAAAGTTAGAAATAAAAATACCACATGATCCAGCAACCCCACTAAACCAAAAACCAAACTCACTACCACTGAATCAATTCCAACTCATAGTGACCTCCTTTGGGTTTCTGAGGTGGTAAATCTTTACAGAAGCAAATTGCCCAATCTTCATTCCATGGAGGGGCTGGTGGGTTTGAACTGCCAACCTTCTGGTTAGCAGTCAAATGCTGTAGGCACTATGCCACCAGAGCTCCTTAGCAACCCCACTACTAGGTAAATATCCTAGAGAAATAAGAGCCGTAGGTGAACAGACACTCAGGTTTATTGCAGCGTTATTCTCAATACCAAAAGGATGGAAATAACCTAAGTGCCCATTCACGGATGAATGGATAAACAAACTATGGTATATACACACAATGGAATACTACACGATATTAAAGACTAATGATGAATCTGTGAAACACTTTATAACATGGATGAGCTTAGAGGACATTATGCTGAGTATAATTAGTCAATTACAAAAGGACAAATTTTGTTTGAGACTACTACTGTAAGAAGTCAAGAAAAGATTTACACACAGATAAAATTCTTTGAAGGTTACCAGGGAGGGAGGGGAAGGGAAGATAAACACTCACTAGAGGGTAGACACATGTTAGGTTGGGTGAAGGGAAAGGCAATAAAGGGGAGGTTAGCACAAAGGCAGTGAAAGAATTCGGGAGAAGGGTAAGAACTAAAGGTAAAAAGATGAATACTATTACATACACAATGCAGCAATAACAGTAATAATAATAATTTAAGAGTGGATGCATAGATAGATAATCAAGCTGTTCAGAGATGGGAAGGCAAATGGGACTATACCCACAAATATATTTTAAAAAGGGGGGAGAAAAAGAAAGAAATTTTATAATTGGATGTTCTTCTTAGGTGCTCTCTTTGACCATTTATTTTCAAATACAAAAAGTATTATGAATAGTTCTCCAGACTCCTGCAGGTAATAATGCAAATATAGCCAGGAAGATAAACATATCTAAAGAAAAAATATTTTAAATAGCAACTCTAAAAGATTATGTTGTTGTTAGGTGCCGTCAAGTCGACTCTAACTCATAGCAACTTTATGCACAGCAGAATGAAACACTGCCGGTCCTGTGCCAACCTCACGATCCTTGCTATACCTGAGCTCATTGTTGCAGTACTGTGTCAATCCACCTTGTTGAGGGCCTTCCCCTTTTTCATTGACCCTCCACTTTACCAAACATGACATCCTTCTCCAAAGAATTATCCCTTCTGACAACATGACCAAAGTAAGTGAGACGAAGTCTGGCCATTCTCACTTTCAAGGAGCATTCCAGCTGTACTTCTTCCAGGACAGATTTGTTAGTTCTTCTGGCAGTCCTTGGTACTTTCAATATTCTTCACCAACACCACAACTCACAAGCATCAACTCTTCATTGGTCTTATTTGTTGTGCACCTCTCACATGCATATAAGATGATTGAAAATACCATGGCTTGGGTTAGGCACACCACAGTTTTCAAGGAGATATCTTTCCTCTTTAGCACTTGAAAGAGGTCTTTTGTAGCAGATTTGCCCAAAGCAATATGTCGTCTGATGTCTTGACTGATGCTTCCGTTGAACTAAGTAATATGAAGTCATTGGCAACTTCAGTCTTTTCTCCATTTTTTGTGATGCTGCTTATTGGTCCAGTTGTGAGGATTTTTGTTTTGACTTGAAGTGCTTACTGATGAAGATTGAAGACTGCAGTCTGCATTAGGGATTACACTTCAAGTCATCCTCACATTCAGCAAGCAAAGTTGTGTTGTCTGTATATTACAGGTTGTTAGTGAGTCTTCCTCCAATTCTGATGCTCTTCTTCATATAGTCCAGCTTCTTAGATTATTTGCTCACCATACAGACTGAATTAAGTATGGTGAAAGGCGACAACTCAGATGCACTCCCTTCTCAATTTTAAATCATGCAGTATCCCCCTGTTCTGTTAGAATGAAAGCCTCCTGATTTATGTACAGTTTCCTCACAAGTACAACTAAGTGTTGTGGAATTCCCATTCTTCTCAATGCTACAATCAGAGTTTGCAGAATTGTTTTACATTTTATCTTAAATTGTTGTTGTTGTTGTTGTTATGTGCCGTCGAGTCAGCCCCGACTCATAGCGATCCCTCCTTGGGTTTCCGAGGCAGTATCACTATGGAAGTAGGATTGCCCAACCTTCCTTCCAAGGAGTGGCTGGTGGGTTTGAACCACCAGCCTTCTA
>NW_006921797.1:2460613-2461976 GCF_000298275.1 Orycteropus afer afer | reverse complement strand
ACTCATAGTGACCCCTCCTTGGGTTTCTGAGGTGGTATCACTATGGAAGTAGATTGCCCAACCTTCCTTCTGAGGAGTGGCTGGTGAGTTTGAACCTCCAACCTTCTGGTTAGCAGTGAAGTGCCTTAGGCACTACACTACCAGAGTCTGCCATGTGGTTTGGTAATATTAGGACTGTGTCTTTTTACTTGTCGACCTTGGGATTGCCAGTCTCAGCTGCCAGCCTCTGTCTGAGTGAAGAAACCCTGCAGCTTCACTGGGCCAGGAGCAAGAGACAGAAATGAAGCCCAAGGTCAAAGGGCTTTCACCTAGCCTGTAGAGCCTGGCACTTTGAACTCAGGCTTCTAGCTCCAAAACCATAAGAGAATAACTCCTGTTTGTTAAAGTCATCCACCTGTGGTATTTTCTGTTAGAGCATCATGAAGTAACCAAAACACTGTGTATTCCAACTGGCAAGGTCCACATATATATTTGCTTTTAGGTTGTTGAACAAAGGTATTTTCAATGAATAGGTCATTGGTCTTGCAAAATTCTATCATGTAATCTCCAACATCATTTCTGTCATCAAGGCCATATTTTCCAACCACTGATCCTTCTTTGTTTCCAACTTTCACATTGCAGTTATCAGTAATTATCAATGCATTTGGATTGCATGTTTAATGAATTTCTGACTGCAGAAGTTGGGGAAAATCTTCAATTTCTTCATCTTTGGCATTCATGGTCATTGCATAAAAATAAATAATAATCATATTAACTAGTCTTCCTTATAGGTAGGTATATGGATATTAACCTATCTCTGACAGCTTTGTACTACAGTATAGATCTTGAAATGTACTCTCTCATGATGAATGTAATTCCATTCCTTTTCAATTTGCCATTCCTAGCATAGTAGATCATATGACTGATTCAAAATGGCCAGAATCTGTGCTTTTCTTCTCATGAGTGCTTAGGATATTGATATTATAAACTTGAGGCTCTGAGAAATCAACTACTTCTTGAAAATCACATGGCTCAAGCCTTTCTCCACATCATCACTCTTCATATACCTGTGGATACACATATCAGCACATCTCCATTAAGATAGGCAATATTAATCCTATGCCTTTTTTCCATATGTGTCCATGTCTTCCTGCAGCTCATCTTCACTTTACTTTCCCATTGTTGAAGTGAAGAGGAGATATGGATAGATATGTTTAAGCAGGTGGAAAGGTAAGCATAATGTGCTTTCTCAAATGGTATTTAATCACAAGCTCAAGCTTGTTTTTTTTTTTTTTTTTTTATTTTGATTTGGGTGAAGATTTACAGAGTAAATTCACTTTCCATATAGCAGTTCACATATACATTGTCGCATGTCATTGACCAC
>NW_006921797.1:2445925-2454413 GCF_000298275.1 Orycteropus afer afer | reverse complement strand
GTATCACTATGGAAGTAGGATTGCCCAACCTTCCTTCCAAGGAGTGGCTGGTGGGTTTGAACCACCAGCCTTCTAGTTAGCAGTCAAGTGCCTTAGCCACTACACTACCAGAGCTCCCTTTATTTTAAAAGCCAGTTTAATATTTGAATAGATTTAGCAACTATGCTTATATGAGGTATGATTCAAAGCACTATGATGGATAAAAATAAATAGGCTTTAGCATCTGCTCTTGCAGGCTTAGTGTCTAGTAGGGAAGGTAAAACATTTACATAAATAAAGCCTGTGATTCATGCTAAAAGGAAAGAAAAAAGTGATTACAAAGGACATGAGAGAAAACTTTTCTGTGTAGATGAAATCAAGAATGACTTCATAGAGAGGAGTCACTATGGGAGGCAAATGGCATAATATAGAGTAAAGTATTTTGTAAATTCTAAAACCATGTTCACATATTAGATGTTGTTTTCTAAGAACAGAATGGAAAATGGACCATGAAGCAGATATCAAGAAGGATATTTGAGTTATGCACTTTTAGATGTAAGAACAAGGTCTACTAAGTGCAAAAGAACCCAGGAAGTAGACATTAGACCACTCACAAGAGACATCAAAGCAGACTAGGTCATCCTGAAGGAAAGGCCGGAAGTGGAAACTTGTTCATAAAGCAAGGACACAAAAAAGACCTGGACAGCAGGGGTTGTGTCTGGCTCTTCACACTCTGGCTCCACCACTTTAACTTGGCTTTTCACAGAACTACTCCTACTCTCATTACAGAACCACATGAGCTTTCTTTCTCTGTGGCATATTTATTTTCCCTTCCCTTGCTTAGTAAGCATTGCTTCTTCATATCCAATTTATCAAACATCCTATGGAGCTTAATGATTGGCTATCCTTAAGTCAAGAGTCCCACCATTGTCCAACCAGAATTGGTCAAGGGGAAGGATAATGTGGTTCAAAGCATGGCCATTTAGTTTTGCTCTGTTATTTACACATTCATTAATCACTCACACCTGTCGTTCTAGGTACTAAATAATTTAATGTGAACAGTTTTTTTTTTTTTTAAGTCCCTGTTTTCCTGATGTTTCCATTATTGTTGAGAAAGACAAAAGTAGGAAAATAAAAAGGAAGGTAAATTCATCTAATGAAAAATGCTATGGAAATATTAAAGTATATAATAAGAATGACTATAAGTAGGTTGGGAAAGAGTTGTTAGTTTTGATTGGGTGATTACAAAAGGAAGCAAGACCCTGAGAGTAGAGGAGTAGGGTGAGAAGGCTGCTGTGGTATACAGCTATGCACATCATAAGTAAAATATATCAAGACTGCTAAGTTTTCAAATCAATCCTCCTCCTATCCAAGTTTAAAATTATATATATATATACTGATTGTGAACCATGAAAAATCAAGTACTCCCAAACATATGGAAGCACAAATCTAAGATAAAAAAGAGACCATCTAGTAATAGTAAGAAATGACAATAACTCTGTTGTGTTTCTGACTCCACAGAGTTATTGAGATGATAAAAAACAATATGAAATAAAGGATGTAAAAGACATTTATGAACCAAAAGGCTTTATGTAGCTATTAGAGATCATG
Source organism: Orycteropus afer afer (assembly GCF_000298275.1). Classification (NCBI taxonomy): domain Eukaryota; kingdom Metazoa; phylum Chordata; class Mammalia; order Tubulidentata; family Orycteropodidae; genus Orycteropus; species Orycteropus afer. Next base: position 2,452,823 of record NW_006921797.1, on the reverse strand, counting down.
ATCATCGTAGGTATAAAGCAGAGTGGTAGTAAGCTCCAGGTCAGGTAGGCATCCACAAATTCCAAATTTGGGAAATTGTGTGTGGTACTCCAAAGATGCTTGCAATATGAGCCTGTGGTGTTTGAAAGCACATTACCAAGAGAACATTTTCACTGGGACAGACTATGTACATATATTTGTCTTCTCTATTTGGCACATTGTTTAAAATCAATCTCTTCACCATTTATTTAACCTAAGTACAGTATGATTCCCATAGATGTATATCACAGAAATATAATATTTTTTAATTCAGAAATTTTCCCCAGATTTAGAGGTTATATTCTCAAGTCCTGCCACTTTTTCTAACACCCAAGCTCATATAAAATTGGATGGGTAGCATATATGAGTAATATATTTTAATTAAGAGCTCTGGTGGTGTAGTGCTTAAGACATTTGACTGCTAGCCAGAAGGCTGATGGTTCAAACCCACCAGCTACTCCTCGGAAGGAAGACTGAGCAATTTACTTCCACAGAGATACCTATGGGAAACCCAAAGAGGGGTTTTCATGAGTCATAATTGACTCGACAGCAGTGAGTTTGATTTGGTTTGGTTTTTATGTTTTAATTGATGTATTATTATAGGCATGATGTGTAATTACAAGATCATAGATTACCTAGCTTTAGAAATAGAGATGGAAATCACTCAATAGATGATTTTTTCAAATGACTTCTTCCCACATCTTTCACTAACTCCTATTTACAAGTTAATTTACATTGAGGTTTCCAGGGCTGAATGATTTTTTTCTCTCTTATCCATTATCCATATAACCTTAGGGCCTTCCAGAAATGATCAACTAGGAAACCTTTGTATATATAGACATTTATAAGAATTAAGCAATAATTTCATTTGTGAAATAGCATGAATCAGTAAAAAGATCTAGATTAAAGATTGTTACCACTAAATAATTGAGTGATCTTCAGTAAGTTACTTATTTTTTCTGAGGCTTAGCTCTTCAATGGTAAAATTAAATCTTGAAAGAGATGGTATATAGGAAACTTTTGGCATAACAAACTCAATAATATTAGTTCTCTTTCAACATGGAATACTTTTCTGTATATTCATTTGTTTATAGAAAAAAAAGAAATACATGCCTTTTGGTTCAATATAATATCTGGTTAGGTGTTTAAGTGAATTGTCTTAAAATGCACATTAATTAATGGATGAAATGGCTACTTAGAGTTGTTAATATGTATTAAATGTATGTTTAAAAAAATTATTATAAAAGTTGCTATTACATGTACAGGATAATTGGCTACAAAAAATATGATCAATTTGCTATTTTCATTTCACAGAGTAACATAGGCAATTACATTCCGTTATCCTAATCATTAGATAAATTTTATTTTCTTATCTAAACTAGAATAAAGTTATACAAATTTTTAAAAAATGGAACTTACTAATGATAAATTTCAGTGTCTTTCTGGTATGGAGAGTTCATCAAAATCATTATTTAACTCAGTGGTTGGAGATGATATTTTATAACCATAGATACTAAGTTCAGAAATATCAAATATGACTGAGCTACAAAACATTAAAACAATAATGATTTGCCTTGGATTGAATCTCTTACAAGGGTGACCAAGAGAATAGAATTTGGAACCAGAAGATACATTTCCTTCATGGAAAGTTACTTCACCTTTCTGAGGCTCAGAACTCCAATTTATACATGTGAGAATAATGTATACATTTTTTGCAGAGCTATTTTGATGACCAAATGAGATAATGTACATAAAAACTCTCCTCAAACTCAAACACTGAAAACAGGAAGGAAGAAACTGGCTAGAGTTGGTTAGCAGCCTTTCCTTTGCGTTCTCATAGTCAGCTGTTCATGGTTTCTGTGTGGTTATAACAATCTGCTATCACAACCTGAAAGGGTAGAGTAGAAAAAAGGTCTGTGACTCTCAAGAATAAACCATCTGCCCCTTGCCAAAGACACCTGGGTTGAAATCGCTTATTAAGCCAGAAATGGTATTATTTTTTGTGGTCTTCTGTGATGTCTAAATTCTCCAAGGGAACTAGCTGAGGTGGTCGGCAGAGACAAAAAAGGCAGCCAGCCAAAAGGCAACCAGCCAAAGGTTTGTCCAGGCTGATGGAGTTAAGAAGCTGATGAAAGCATGAATTCTGGGGTCACACCATGACTTTCACATCCTAGCCAACAGGTTGAGTGGTTCCTGAGCAGGGGTGGATTACCCAATAAGCAAGGTAAGCATGGGCTTACTTATGCTTACTTACCAACCTGTAGTGAACAATTACACATTTTTTCACCACATCAAAGATTCTGCTTCTAGGTATGGCTGGCATCTGTCTCTCTCCCAAACCCAAAGCACCTTCCTGCAGAACCAAAGCCTTTTTTCAAATTTACAGTTCTTAATAGGGATGGAGTACTCAGTGATCAACATAAGCACAGGGTTACTTGTGCTTACTTACTATTCTGTGGTGAACTATTTCACATGCGTTTCACCACATTTGTGGTGAAAAAGATGGAAACTATTCACTACAGGTCAGTAAGTGCAGAAGTAATCCCATGCTTACCTTGCTAATTGGATAATCTACCCATGCTCCCAAGCAGCCCACTGCCCACTGTAAAAATTCCTGAACAAGAATGAGAAATTTGCCTCAAATTCAGTGGTGTATTAGAGGCGTATTTAAAGCTGAAGCTCAATTGGTGCGGTTTTGTGGCAGACAGAGCGAGGTCCTTTGCCATAGGCAGTTAAGTAGCTGCTCTGATGTTTCAGAAGAGATCCTGCTCTGTCTCCGTGTATGTGGTCTCCCCACCTCCCTCTCCAAGAGCCAAAGTTTATATGAAAATTGATTCTTAGTTCTTGATTTTGAACCAAAAATTTGGATTCTTATTATAGTACTATCAAGTGTGCAGCATCCATTCAAACTCTCTCTTGATAAAAGGGAAAGTTGATTGTTTCACCTGCTGTTTTGCACTGGCAACAGATCACAGTACGTCCCTCGGTCCTGTGCTACAAACAAGCAATGGAAACCATCTGAGGCACAGCCCTTGTTCATGTATTATGTTTGTGTGCACCTATCTCCAGTGTTCTTCTTTCTAATAAGATGGGTTTGTCATCGACATTTTTTACTTCAGCAGCAGAAGTCTTCCTGAAAAACTAAAAGAGGAGTCTGTAGAGAAAACAAAAACAAAAACATCATTGAGATAGGCTTTCAGACAAATTAAAACTCTCTGGACAGGATCCTCTCTCCTTCACTTAGGTTTCAGTGAACAGAAAGTAGATTACCTCTCCTAGTGATTATCAACTTTGAAAGTGCTTGTGGTTTTAAGACTTTGACAGAAACTTGAGAACAGCATCGTCATAATCAACTTGTACAAACTCTAATTTCAGTGGCTCTTTTGTCTCACATCATGCCTGATGAAATTGATGAAGGTCTGTTTTCCCCCCTCAGGGCATTTTATTTTCGTTTTTTTACCCACAGAGCCAATCTGCATGATTTAAATCCAAGCTATTATATTAACCACCCCTTTCACTAGACTAGAGAACACTAATCTTCGGTTCAAACCCATCAGCCACTCCTCGGAAGGAAGGTTGGGCAATTCTACTTCCGTAGTGATACTGCCTCGGAAACCCAAGGAGGGGTCGCTATGAGTCAGGGCTGACTCGACGGCACATAACAACAACAACATATAATGGCCAACATGCATCAAAGGTAGGATCATTATTTTCTCCTTATTTTCTCTTCTAGAGACCCAAATTCTTGTAAAAGGGGCTTTGGGGGCTGGGGAGAGGAGAGAGTGAGAACAGATTTCATAGTTAGCAGTTGCATCCCTGTCTTTGAATATACCGAGTCTGGAACTTTTCATACATTGTATCCAGGGTTCAAGCTGCCTTGCTTTCCTTACAAATGTTGGGTAAACTGACTTGGACTTGTTCTAGACACTCTAGAATCCTAACTGAGCTACCTGAATAATTTTGCAGTGTTATTGTTAATAAAGCATTATAATGTTAGTTTTCTGGGGCACTGTAGTCTCTCTTAAAACATGTATAAACTGCTTTATTAGAGATTATAGCACTATTGGGAAAGAAAGCCAAAGTGATGATTTACATGATAATATGAGCTGATAATTTAGGAATGATTCATTCTCATAAATGTTTCGAATATTGCCTTGTGAGTTTATTACTTAGTATGTATGGTGGAACAGAAGTACCGTCCAGATAGTAAGGCTTTTTATAAAATAATCTTTAATTGACTTTTTTGTTGTTGTTGTGTGCAGAATGGTTTATAAAACAGTAAGATTTTAGAGTGTGAGCATTTTCACAGCTCCCTTCCTCACGGTCTCTCTGCTCTGTGTTCTTTCATTCATACCATAAACACATTAATGGATCAAGAGAGGATTTTAAGGAGGAAATTTAAGTTTGGGCTGGGTGATTTGATATAGTAAAACCTGTGAAAACTGGGACTTGTGTAAGGCAGAAACCTGTCAAAGAAAGAAAACTAAAATATTTTCCACTAATAGAGAGCAATAGAAAAATGATACAATAACAATCTGTCAAAGGCAGAAAACTTGCAAGACCTGGAAAACTAAGACAGTTCCGCAAAGTTCTGGTTCTCACAGGTTTCACTATATATGTATAGAAAAAAAAAAAAATGTAATGTCATAGTTTTTAATTTTTTATAGCAAAATATGCCAATATTTTTATTTACGGATTCTGGGTTTGAAGTAGAAGTTGTAAAATTATTCTCCTATAATTTTTCTAGTACATACATAGCATTTTTATGTGCAGAATTGTAATCTGCCTGAAATATATTTTGGATAAGACATAAGAGAGAAATATACTTTCACTTTTCTCCATACAGATGTATTCAAATAATCTCTTCTTCCAACACTGATTTGAATGTGGCACCATTAATCATATAAACATAGAAGGTGGCAGGGTGCATGATAGGAACCCTATTCTTTTCCATTGGTCTCTTTGTTCCTAAAACTGGTACTATAATATCGGGTGATACTGATTCTATATGGTGATACTATAGGGGTGTTAATTTCTTGAGTTTTGGACTGTATTTTTTATATCTAGTAAGGCAAATCTACTCTTATTTATTTTGCTAAAAATATTTTTTAATATATAGCCCCTAGTAAATTGTCAAGGCAATGATAAATTATTGTAAGTAGAGCTAAGGTCTGAGAAGTTTTGGGAAACAGAGGTTAGAAGAAAGATTTCTGGAATCCAAGCATTTTTTCCCCTTAATGAATAGATTTCAGTGTGTTGACAACTTTTCTTAGTGATCTTTCTATCAGAAGTGCCCAGATTACTCTGCCTGGCCTCAGCAGGGGATGGCTCTTACACTGTCAGGTCCTGTGCCAGCCAGCAGGACATCATCTTGAACAGCATCTCTTGTTTTGTTCAAACAACAGCCTCCTGGGCTGTGTACACATTCCTCATGGGCACAATTAAGTGTCCTGGGATTGTCATACTTTACAGTGTTATCCATAATTTGTTATGATCCATACAGCCAAATGCCTTTGCATAGTCAATAAAACATAGGTAAACCTCTTTCTAGTATCCTTTGCTTTCAGCCAAGATCCATCTGACATCAGCAATGGTATCCCTGTTCCATGCCCTCTTCTGAATCCAGCTTGAATTTCTGGCAGTTCCCTGTTAATATACTACTACAACCGTTTTTGAATAATCTTCAGCAAAATTTTACTTGCATGTGATATTAATGATACTGTTCAGCAATTTCCACATTCTGTTGGATCGCTTTTTAACCACTCGGTTGGCCTAATTTCTTGGCATAAATAAGTGAGGACTTCCAGCATTGCATCCTTTTGTTGAAACATCTCCATGTGTATTCCTTCAATTCCTGGAGCTTTGTTTTTCACCAATTCCTTCAGTTCAGCTTGGACTTCTTCCCACAATACGACTGGCTCTTGATCACATGCTACCTCCTGAAATGCTTAAACATCAACCAACTCTTTTTAGTACAGTGAGTCTGTATTTCTTCCATCTTCTTTTAATGATTCCTGCATCATTCAATATTTTGCCCTTAGAATCCTCCAGTACTGCAACGTGAGGCTTGAATTTTTCTTTCAGTCTTTTCAGCTTGAGAAATGTCTCATGTGTTCTTCTCTTTTTTTTTTCTAATTCCAGGTCATTGCATGTTTCATTATAATACATTACTTTGTCTTGTCAAGCTGCCCTTTGATATCTTCTGTTCATCTCTTTTACTTCATCATTTCTTCCATTCATTTTAACTATACTCCATTCAAGAGCAAGTTTCAGAATCTTATCAATGAATAATTTATTTAACTAATGGGAAATATACAGATTTTCAGGAAACTCTGGGTGGGAAGATGGTGGAAAATAACAAAACAGTTTTGTTTTTTTTTTTATTTACTTCCCACCTTTCTTATGTCCACTTACCCCTTTACAAAAGCAATAGTTCTCCATGTTGTTGTTGTTATTAGGTGTTGTCGAGTCATTTCTGACTCACAGTGACCCCATGCACAGCAGAACGAAATACTGCCCAATGCCGCGCCAGCTCCATGATCCCTGCTATACTTGAGCCCATCATCACAGCCACCATGTCAATCCATCTCAGTGAAGGCCTCCCCCTCTTTCATCAACCCTCCACCCTACCAAGCATGACATCCTTCTCCAGGGAATGGTCCCTTCTGACAACATGACCAAAATATGTGAGACGAAGTTTGGCCATTCTCACTTCAAAGGAGCATTTCGGGTGCACTTCCTCCAGGACAGATCTGTTAGTTCTTTTAGCAGTCCATGGTACTTTCAACATTCTTCACCAGCACCACAACTCAAAAGCATCAACTCTTCTTCAATCTTCCTTATTCATTGTCCAGCTCTCACGTGCATACAAGGCAATTGG
>NW_006921797.1:2429544-2444668 GCF_000298275.1 Orycteropus afer afer | reverse complement strand
AGCTGCTCTTTGAAATCTTCTGTTCAGCTCTTTTATCTTGTCATTTCTTCCATTGGCTTTAGCTACTCTCCGCTCAAGGGCAAGTTTCAGAGTCTCTTCTGTCATTCACTTTGGTATTCTCTTCTCTTCTTTTTAGTGATATCTTGCTTTCTTCATGGATAATGTTCTTGATATCCTCCTACAATTCTTTTGGTTTTCGGTCTTTGGTGTTTAATGCATCAAATCTGTTCTTTAGATGATCTCTACATTCAGGAGGGATATATTCAACTTCATATTTTGGCTCTCATGGACTTGTTTTGATTGTCTTTAACTTCAAGTTGAACTTGCATATGAACAGTCAATGGTCTGTTCCACAATCAGCTCCTGGCCTGGTTTTGGCTGAACATATTGAACTTTTCCACCACCTCTTGCCACAGATGTAGTCCATCTGATTCCTGTGTGTTCCATCTGGTGAAGCCCACGTGTACAGCCTCCATTTGTGTTGTTGAAAAAAGGTGTTTGCAATGAACAAGTCATTGGTCTTGCAAAATTCTACCATGTGAGTTCCAGCATTATTTCTGTCACCAATGCCAAATTTTCCAACTACCGGTGATTCTTCTTTGTTTCCAACTTTTGCATTCCAGTGACCAGTGATAATTAACACATCCTGATTGCATATTTGGTCAATTTCAGACTGCAAAAGTTGATGAAATTCTTCAATTTCCTCATCTTTTGCTTTGGTGGTTGGGACATAAATTTGAATAATAGTTGTATTAACAGGTCTTCTTTGTAGGTGTATGGATTTTATCCTATCACTGACAGCATTGTACTAGAGCACAGATCTTGAAACATGGAAAGGAGAACTCTGCTAAAAAGTTATTTACTGAATGTTTATTATGTATACACACACACATAACTTCATTTGCTCCTCACAACCATTCTGGGTGGTAGCTGTTAACACTTTCATTTCATATTTGAAGATATCCAGGTATGCTCTTTATCATCACACTACTGAAAGGATCTTGGGCAAGTTACAGCATTACCCTAAGCCTCAGATCCCTATTTCAATGAGAGAAAAAAGAATATGATCATCAATTGAAAGGGCTATTGTGAGCAATTTATAAGATAATGTGCATAAAACATGCAGCACACCACCTGGCACATAAAAAGTGCTCAACAGTTTCTAATGATTTAGATCCTTCTGATCCCCACAGACAGATCACAGTGACTCAGAGACAGCCAGCAGATAGCAGGAGCTCAGACCATGGCGTCCATTCCTCCCAAGCCCCGCCACAATCCACTTATATCTGTAAAGAGACTGCATGAGGCCATCTGGAAGGGTAATGACCCATCCAGCCCAGAGTTTTATTACCTGAACCCATAGTCGCCATTCAATAAATACTTGCTGGTTAATTGATTGAAGTAACAGGGTTTGTTGAAAGCATGGTCTCAGGACCCTATTTTTGCATTGCCTAATGCAAAAGTCCTGAAAAAAGCCATAACATTTTACTTCGTTCAGCATGAGCTGGGAATCTTTTTAATGATCTCCATGTCTAAACCTACAAAGAAGTGAGATAATATTAGATCTGTGCTTGTAACAAGAGATTAAATAAAAGTCATTGGCCCAAAAGTGTGGCAATGAGAGGGGAGGGCAGGCATGAGATTAAAATGTCATCCCATTGAGATTTGGAATGCTGTAAGCGGAGAGGGGGTATTACCCATTCTCGTTCATCTTTCTTTCATGCCTCTGCCCTCTCTCTCTTGTTTGGTGTCAGAAGGGCATAGGGACAAACAGTTAGTTGAGAGGACAGAAGTGAGAATGGATATTTGCAATAAGAGTGGGAAGAACAATTTTGTGTGTTTTCCAGGCTTTTCCCTCCCCTTCATGAGCATACTATTCCTATTCCAAATTTAACCTGTTTGTTTGATATTGGATTAGGGGGAAAAGGAGACTTTTAAAATATTAATACATCTTTTCATTGTTTTGAATTTGTAATTTTAGCTTCTGCCATAACACGTTACATAACTTTGTTAATTTTTTTTTAAAAAACTTAGTGAGAAAAAAAATCAGTCATTGTCCTGTCACTTAGACCTATTGTTAGATGCTGTTGAGTCAGACTCTGACTCGTGGTGATTCCACGAACAGCAGTGTGTTATGATCCATAGGGTTTTCATTGGCTGGTTTGCAGAAGTAGAACGTCAGCCCTTTCTTCCTACTCTGTCTTAATCTGGAAGCTCCAGTACTCAGCATTACAGCAACACTCGCATCTTCACTGACAGAATAAACAACACTTCTTGAGAGGTTTCTATACGACAGGAAGTTCCCAAAGAATTTTATGCATTATCTTATTTAGTGCTCACAGCAACACTATGAGGTAGATAGTAGTATTATTAGAAGGTTGGACAATCTACTTCCGTAGTGATACTGCTTTGGAAACTCAAGAAGGGGTCCTATGAGTCAGATCTTACTCGATGGCAGTGAGTTTGGTTTTTTTTTTTTTTTTTTGGTATCTATGTTGAAATTAAGGCATCAGTGGTGCAGTGGTTAAGTGCTTGGCTGTTAACCAAAAGATTAGTGGTTCAAACCTACCAGCTGCTCTGCAAGAGCAGCCTAGGAAACCCTATGGGGCAGTTCTACCCTGCCCTAAGAAGTTGTTATGAGTTGGAATCAACTCAGTTGGTACACAACAACAAGAACACATTGCAATAAAGGCACAGAGTAATTGAGTAACTTGCCCAGAGTCACAGCTTATAATAGGTGAAGATAATCCTCAAATTTAGAAATTTTAATTCCAGTGCTCAGGCCCTCAGTTACCCTACTGTTTTCTAATAAAATAACGCAATAATTACTTCTCTAACTAAAGTTAAAATCATGCCACACTTACAATTTTGGAACAGGACTTGTTGTCGTATGCCATTGGACCCTGACTCATAGCGACCCCGCCTTGGGTTTCCGAGGCAATATCACTACAGAAGTAGATTGCCCAACCTTCCTTCCAAGGAGTGGCTGGTGGGTTTGAATTACCAGCCTTCTGGTTAGCAGTCAAGTGCTTTAGGCACTACGCTACCAGAAACAAGACTATTACATACTTTTTTCCAATTGCAAGGAGGTTCTTAATCCCTATTTCAATGAAAGAAAAAAACAAGTCTACCAATTTCATTTCAAAGTGTTCTATGATATTGTGTGAGCCACTCAAAAACAGAACACATACAATTAGTGATTAAAAGCAAGTTAATTTAGATTTTGGCTAAAGAAACTTATATTAAAAATAATCTAGGGCAATCTAAAATGGACAAGAGGCTAGTATTTCATAAATCACCTGTTGGCCAGTCTGTATTTGAGTAGTTCTCATCCTTTCCTTTCATCACCAGACCCACAGATCTGACAATAGCTAGAGGAGATTCCAAACCCCTCCACATACAATCAATATAGAGTGGATAAAGTCAATAAAAATCCATTTGAGGAATCAACATAATATGAGTCTGCCAAAAGGAAGAGCTGGCTGTGGGGTTTAATGCTCTTTGTCTCGGAATCACATGGATTACTAGATTTTCATCCCTTTCCCATTCTTCAGCGTTCTTTCTATCATCTTTGAGAACCACACACTCTACACAGTAAGCCTCAAGTCAGGCATAGAAAGGGAGTTTATGATTTCCACTCCCTCTACAGCATCCCTTCTGCTCAGTCCCAGATCTTCTCAGGGGAGGCAGCACTCCCCACCTCTTAGGTTTTAAACCAATTTCCCTAAAGGAAATTCTTTGTGAACAAAGAAGCAATTAGCTAGTCTTTTTTGTGTGTACAAAAAGGCTATCGATGTTATCTGGGCATCTGTGGGCTGATGGTGAGTTATTATAATCTCATATCTGTATCAAGGGGTGAGAGACAGTCTGCATTCTGGGGGAAAAGTAGTGGTCCCTGGACTCTAAATTTGATTTTAAGGCTTCAGCCCTTGTCTGCTATAAACAGTTCCTGTAACACAAGCAAACAGACCTGTCATGACTTTAAAAAGACCATAATACAACCCAGCTTTTAGGCTGACAGATATGACTTTAATAACAACAGTTCCTGTAACTTCTCTAGTTCCCACCACTACCAGTTGCTCTTGAGTACATCCTGACTCATGGCGACCCCATGTGTGTCAGAGCAGAACTGTGTTCCATAGGCTTTTCAGTGGCTGATTTTCTGAAGCAGAATCATAGTTACCAAGCTGTTACATGAAACCATAGGACTCAAGCAGGGCTTTGCTGTGAAACCATGGGTCTCTGATGTAGGATGTGAGGTCGGCCAGTCGGCAGGTTGAGATCAGGCCCAGCTTTTCCTTACCCACTTGCTTCCTTTAGAGCAGTTCGGCCTTTATCTTTTTTTACATTTGGGAGCTCTATGTAAAGCTTTGTTTGAGAAAAGGTTCTGCTGCTTTTTTTTTGGGAGGGGGGGGGTAAAAATGACAGGATTGGGTGATTCCTAAAGTCTGTCTCAGCCCCATGTGATTGCTTTTTTTAATAACCCAGTTCAACTTTGCATCTTTACATGAAGGGCCAAAAGAGTGCACCCTCCCCCCTCACATCTGTAATGTGCATTGCCTTTCACAGGGTCATATGTTTTTCTTTTACTGCCAATATTTATGGGGGGTCTGAATTCTCCAGATCTCACCAGCAGCTGTAGATCATGTTCAGGCTGTACACCATGAGATCCCTCACCCTCGGGCCTCAAGCAAGCCTTTCAGAAGGCATAATGACTGCATTATAACAATTGAAACTGTGGGAAATCAAGAGTTCTGAGTGAAACGCGAAGGTAATACTGATCAGCCTCTGCCTTCCACAAATGAGAGATGGGATCTGCTTTCCTAAAGCAGACATTCAAAGAGGACAAAGGCGTCATTTAATGTTTGTTTATTACCTACTCTCTTAAGGAATGACACATGTGAAATGCATCAGAATTAGGAGTGTTTGATACTCACATTGCTGGAAAGGCATCGCTGGATTAGCAATTAGCATGTCATGTCAGCATCAGGCACGAAGGCTCTCTGATGTTCTATGTGTGTTTTCCATAGAAAGTGATGTTAGTAGAGAAGGATTTTTATTAAAGTCATATCTGTCAGCCTAAAAGCTGGGATGTATTATGGTCTTTTTAAAGTCATGACAGGTCTGTTTGCTTGTGTCATTATTTATGCCTGCACATTTTGTTTCATTTAAATTCCTCTTTCTCAAAGTCTGGGTCATGGACTATCTACATTAGCATCATGGGGGGGTGAGTATTTTTTAAAAGTGAAGGTTTCTACTCAATCAGACTCTCTGGGAGAGGGCCCTGGATTGTTATTATGCTCTCCCAGGTCCTAATGCACACCAAAATCCTTTTCCCTTTTTATGACTTCTTTGCTGTAATATGGTCTCAGAAAACACTACTGTGTATTTCCCATGTTTTCCTACCAAAGGTAAGCTAAGTGGCAAGTCCTTTTACCACCCAATTTCTTCATTATTAAAATGAAGTCAGGGTAGCAGAGGCTCTGGAACTGTGGGGGAAAGGGTTGCAAAGGATCTCTAAGGCCCCTACCAACTCTAACACATTAGTCCCCAGTTTTCAGTTAACTTACACTTGAAGATCAGAGTAGTTTATTCCCTTAGATACTTTTCTGTTAGCAATATTATCCATTAAAAGGTATATTCAACCTGAAGAAACAAAAACTTTACAAATATTTATGTACGTTTATGAATTTTTATAAAATGGAAATGATACACCTAGGAACAAGTCTCCAAAATGAAAGAGTGTCTAATAAAATAAGCAAGCTAGTACGAAGTCATGTATCACCACTCAGATCCTCTTAGAAGGACGATCAGATGAAATCTGTCTGGAAAGCCGCAATTAAATATACTATAGAGATTAGAAAGAGAATACTGCATAACAAGATGTGATTTGGCCCTTTCTGAGTCTGCTTTTGTATTGAGTAAGTCTCCTAAACTGATTTTCAATTAGTGTTTTGAGTCATTGATCTGAATTTTTCCCAGTACAATCTGCAATCTAAGCCAGATAGTGACAGATGTTTTTATTCTAGTGCTTTTGGACCATGCTCTCTTGGACATGGTACACTAGACCTTTTATTATTTAGCTAACCCTATTTGTTTCATATATAATTTTATGAGTTGAAATGAACTGATTTTGGACATTTTGAGTCAGACAGTCATATGGTCTACTATTCTTGGACTGACAAATGGAAGAATAGTGGTGTCACATTATCCTCAAAAAGAACATTTTAAGATCTATCCTGAAGTATAATGCTGTCAGTGATAGGATAATATCCATGCACCTACAAGGAAGACCAGTTAATACTACTGTTATTCAAATTTATGCACCAACAACCACTAACCCCAAAGAGGAAGAAATTGAAGATTTTCACCAAATTCCATAGTCTAAAATCAACTAAACAGGCAATCAAGATGTATTGATAATTACTGGTGATTGGAATGTAAAAGTCAGAAACAAACAAGTGGCATTTTGTAGCTGGAAAATTTGGTCTTGGTGATAGAAATGATGCTGGAGATAACATGATAGAATTTTGCAAGACCAAAGACTTATTCATTACAAATACTGTTTTTAAACCACATAAATGGTGACTATTACACACATTCCTAGCCAGATAAAATACACAGGAATCAAATCGACCACATCTTAGGAAAGAGGTGATGGAGAAGCTCAATGTCATTAAGCAGGACAAAGCCAGGAGCTGACTGTGGAACAGATCATCACTTGCTCATATGCAAGTGCAAGTTGAAGTTGAAGAAAATTAAAACAATTCCATGGGAGCCCAAATACAACCTTGATTATATCCTACATGAATTCAGAGAACATTTGAAGAACAGATTTGATACATTGAATGCCAATGACTGAAGACCAGAGGAATTGTGGGATGACATTAAGAACATCACACATGAAAAAAGCAAAAGGTAATTTAAAAGGCAGGAAAGAAAGAAAAGACCAAAATGGATTTCAGAAGAGACTCTGACAATTGCTTTTGAATGGAGAGTAGTTCAAGCAAATGGGGGAAATAATGAAATAAAAGAGGTGAATAGAAGATTTCAAAGGGCAGCTCAAGGAAAAAAAAGTAAAGAATTAAAATGAAATGTGCAAAAAGTAAAGTACTGAAACCTACAGTTAGAAAACCAAAAGGGAAGAACATACTTGTCAATTCTCAAACAGAAAGAACTGACAAAAAAAAATTCAAGCCTCAAGTTTTAGTATTGAAGGATTCTAAAGGCAAAATAGGAGCTCTGGTAGCATAGTGCCTAAGGCACTTGACTGCTAACCAGAAGGCTGGCGGTTCAAACCCACCAGCCACTCCTCGGAAGGAAGGTTGGGCAATCCTACTTCCGTAGTGATACTGCCTCGGAAACCCAAGGAGGGGTCGCTCTGAGTCGGGGCCGACTCGACGGCAAATAACAACAACAACAAAGGCAAAATAATGAGCAATGCAGGAAGCTTCAAAAGAAGATGGAAGGAATACACAGAGTCACTGTACCAAAAAGAATTGGTTGACATTCAATCATTTCAGGAGGTAGCATGTGGTCAAGAACCAATGCTATTTGTTAAAGGAAGAAGTACAAGCTGCACAAGGCTAGGAACTGAGAGAATGCTCACTGAGATGTTTCAACAAACAGATGTAATGCTGGAAGCCCTCACTTATTTATGTCAATAAATTGGAAGATAGCTACCTGGCCGACCAACTGAAAGAGATCTGTATGTATTTATGCCTATTCCAAAGAATGGTAATGTAATTAAAAAACCCAAAAACCCAACAAACTCACTGCCCTTGAGTCAGATCTGACTCATAACAACCCCTCCTTGAGTTTCTGAGGTTCCAAGGTGGTATCATTAAGGAAGTAGATTGCCCAACCTTCCTTCCGAGGAGTGGCTAGTGGATTTGAACCACCAGCCCTCTAATTAGCAGTCAAATCCCTTAAGTACTACGCCACCAAAGCTCCCTAGGTAATGCAATAGAATGCAGAAATTATTGAACCATATCATTAATATCACATGCAAGTAAAATTTTGCTGAAGATCATTCAAAAATGATTGCAGTAGTATATTGATAGGAAACTGCCAGAAATTCAAGCTAGATTCAGAAGAGAGTGTAGAACAAGGTATATCATGCTGCTATCAGATGGATCTTGGCTGAAAGCAAAGAATACCAGAAAGATGTGTACCTGTGTTTTATTAACAATGCAAAATTATTTGACTGTGTGGATCATAACAAATTATGGATAACATTGAGAAGAATGGGAATTCCAGAACACTTCATTGTGCTCATGAGGAACCTGTGTATAGACCAAAAGGCAGTTGTTCAGACAGAACAGAGGAATACTGCATGGTTTAAAATCAGGAAAGGTGTGTATCAGGGTTGAATGCTGTCACCATACTTATTCAATCTCTATGCTGAGCAAATAATCTGAGAAGCCAGACAATAGGAGGAAGAAGGTGGTGTCAGTATTGGAGGAAGACTTATCAACAACTTGTGACATGAAGATGACACAAGCTCATTTGCTGAAAGTGAAGAAGACTTGAAGCACTTGCTTATGAAGGTCAAAGACTATAGTCTTCAGTTTGAATTACACTTCAGCATAAAGAAAACAAAATGAGCAACACCACTATAAACGAAGAAAAGGTTGAAATTGTCATGGATTTTTTTTTTTTTTTTTTGGATCCACAATCAACACCCATAGAAACAACAGTCAAGAAATCAGACGACATACTACACCAGGTAAATCTGCTGCAAAAGACCTCTTTAAAATGTTGAATAGCAAATATGTCACTTTGAAGACTAAGGTATGCCTGACCCAAGCCATGGTATTTTCAATAGCCTCATATGCATATGAAAGTTGGACAATGAGTAAGGAAGGCAGCAGAAGAATTGATACATTTTAATTGTGGTATTGGTGAAAAATACTAAGAATACTATGGACTGCCAGAAGAATGACAAAATCTGTCTTAGAAGAAGTATACCCAGAATGCTCCTTAAAGCAAAATGGACAGACTTCATCTCATATACTTTGTTCATGTCAGAAGGGAGCAAAGAAACCAAACTTACTGACATTGGGTCAATTCTGACTCACAGCAACCTCCATTGGGTTTCTGAAGCTATAGATCTTCACAGATGTAGATTGTTCAATCTTCCTTCCACAGAGCAGCTGGTGGGTTTGACCCTCTGACCTTCTGTTTAGCAGCCAGATATCTTATCCACTACACCACTAGAGCTCCTTCAAAAGAGACATGTCCCTGGAAAAGGATATCATGCTGGCTAAAGTAGAGGGTTAGCAAAAAGAAGAAGACCCACAACAAGATAGATGGACATAGAAGCTGTGATGATGGGCTCAAGCATAGCAAATATTGTGAGAATGCCACAGGACCAGCCAGTGTTTTCATTCTGTTGTACATAGGGTCACTAAGAGTTGGAACTGACTTGATAGCACCTAACGACATATCTTTCCAATCACATCAACATACCCCCAGAGGCAATGAAATTTCAAATACACAAAGTTATTTCAGACTCATGACTTTGAAGACACTTTTCTGTCCTGGCTTCTTCTTTTTCCTCCCTCCCAATGTTACATGATTTATTTCACTATAAGGGAAGAGATGAATCTTCCAAAAGTCAGATACTTACTTTAGCAGATTGCCAATCTGACATGGTACATTGTGAATTCCATTACAGGAAAGGTTGAGCTCAGTCAATGTAGAGATCTCACACAGCAATGTAGGAAACAACCCAAGTTTATTATGGGACAAGTTCAGGCCCTTCAGCTGAGAAAATCTAAACAGCAAAGGCACAAATTATACAACTGAATGACAAAAAGATCTATTTTACACGTTCACTGTACAAATTATCCCATAAGTATTTACTGCCACTCATTACATGCCAAACATGTTTGACACAGAGGAATCTCCCCAAGGTGCCTGGTACATTTGATCAATACAGGAAGGCCATTGGAATGAGAGAAAAGTGAACAAGAGGAAGGGTAGTAGGAGATGAAGTAGAAGGTAGAGAATACTGCAAATCAGGGAGGACCTTAATCTTTGAGTGGGATGGGTTGCCATTGGAAAGGTCACAGCAAAGGAGTGACATGATCTGTTCTGTATTTTTAGAGGATCACTCTGTGGTGGTAAAGATGGTCTATCAGAATGACAAAATGTGAGAAGAACAGAATCAAAGAGACTAGTTACTAGTGCCTAAGGCATTTGACAGGACCTCTGGTAGCATAGTGGCTAAAGCACTTGACTGCTAACCAGAAGGCTGGCAGTTCAAACCCACCAGCCACTCCTCAGAAGGAAGGTTGGGCAATCCTACTTCCTTAGTGATACTGCCTCGGAAACCCAAAGAGGGGTCGCTATGAGTCGGGGCTGACTCGACGGCAAAACAACAACAACAACAACAACAACAAGGCATTTGACTGCTAACCACAAGGCTGGTGGTTCAAATCCAACAGCCACTCCTCGGAAGGAAGACTGGGCATTCTACTTCTGTAGAGATACTGCCTCAGAAACTCAAGGAGGGGTCACTATGAATCAGAACCGACTCAATGGCTGTGAGTTTGGTTTTAGAAACTCTGGTAGCATAGTGCCTAAAGGCACTTGACTGCTAACCAGAAGGCTGGCAGTTCAAACCCACCAGCCACTCCTCAGAAAGAAGATGGGGCAATCTACTTCCGTAGTGACACTGTTTGGAAACCCAAGGAGGGGTCGCTATGAGTTGCATCCAACTCGATGGCACATAACAACAACAATAGTGGAAAAGGCATTTGGCTGCTAACCAGAAAGAAGGTCAGTGATTCAACCCACCAGCTGCTCCATGGAAGACAAATGGGGTAATAATCTACTCCATAAAGATTATAGGCTCAGAAACCCAATGGGGGCTGCTATGAGTCAGAATTGACTCAATGGTAGTGAATTTGGTTTGGTTTTGGTTTGGAGCACTTAAGTAGTAAGGAAGCAGTGAAGATAGTGGAAACTAGTCAGATTCTGGTTATATTTTGAAAGCAGAGCCAACAGGATTTGCAGATGAATTGATATAGACTGTGAGAGAAAGAAATAATCAAAGAAGATCCCCAAGTTTTTGTTCAGAGCAACTGGGAAAATAAAGCAGCCATTTATTGAGATGGAGCAAGATGAGGAGAAGCACATTTTTTAGGAGTGATAGCAAATTAGAAATTCAGCTTTGAGGATGGATGTTGAACATGAGATGCTTATTTATGTTAGACATTCAACTGAAGATGTACTACAGGCAGTTGGAAATATGTGTCTGAAATGCAAAAAGGAGGGTACAGTTAAAGAAATTAATTAGGAAGTTTGACTTTCAGGCATTATTGATAAGTGAGTACAGAAATTAAAAGAATTCTAATATATAGAATGCACTATAATAAGTTAGATAAATGAATGAATGAATGGTACTCATTTAGATACCAACGTACAGAGTAAAGTAAATACTAAAGTATCATCCCAGTATCATTCAAAAGATTTTGTTCTTCACTGTCTCTTGTCTTCTGGATAAGTGGTTGGCAATTCTCACTACCCTGAGCACACTACTAATGAAGTTATTAATTAGACTAATAAGGCACCAAATACTAACTTGGTTAGAAAATCAAAAGGGAAGAACATATTTGGCATTTCTCAAGCTGAAAGAACTGAAGAAGAGTTGAAGCCTCAAGTTACAATATTGAATGATTCTGTAGGCAAAATATTGAATGACACAGGAAACATGAAAAGAAGTTGGAAAGAATACAGAGATTCACTGTATGAAAAAAAAATTGGTCGACATTCAACTATTTCAGAAGGCAGCATATGATCAAGAATCAATAGTATTGAAGAAAGAAGTCCAAGCCATACTGAAGGCATTGGCTAAAGATAAGCAATTGATGGACCATCCATTGATATGTTTCAACAAATGGGAACAATGCTGGAAGTACTCACTCATCTATGCCAAGAAATTTGGAACACAGCCACCTGGCCAACTGACTGGAAAAGATTCATATTTGTGCCCTTTCCAAAGAAAGGTGATACAACAGAATGTGGAATTATCAAACAATATTATAAATATCACATGCAAGTAAAATTTTGCTGCAGATAATTCAAAAAAGGTTGTAGCAGTACAATAAAAAGAAACTGCCAGATACTCAAGCCAGATTCAGAAAAGGCCATGGGATAAGGGTTATTATTGCTGATGTCAGATACATCTTGGCTGGTAGCAAAGAGTACCAGAAAGATGTTTACCTATGTTTTATTGACCAGGCAAAGGCATTTGACTGTGTGGATCATAATAAATTATGGATGCCATTGGGAATAGTGGGAATTACAGAACACTTAATTGTGCTCATCAAAAACCTGCACATAGACAAAGAAACAGTCATTTGAACAGAGCAAGGTGATACTACATAGTTTAAAATAGGAAGGGTGTATGTCAGAATTGTATCCTTTCATTATATTAATTCAATCTCTATGCTGACCAAGTAATCCAAGAAACTGGACTGTACAAAGAAGAACATGGCATCAGGATTGGAGGAAGACTTATAAACAACCAGCAATATGCAGATGACACAACCTTGTTTGCTGAAAACAAAGATGACTTGAAGTACTTCCTGATGAAGATCAAAGATTACAGCCTTCAATGTGAATTCTACCTCAACAGAAAAACAAAAATCCCCACAACTGGACCATCATGATAAATTGGGAAAAGTTTGAAGTTGTCAAGGGTTTCATTTTACTTGGATCCACAATCAACACCAATGGAAGCAGCAGTCAAGAAATTAAGTGGCATATTGCACTGGGCAAATCTGCTGCAAAAGGTCTCTTTGAAGTGTTAAAGAGCAAAAATATCACTTTGAAGACTAAAGTGTGCCTGGCAAAGCTGTGATGTTTTCAGTAGCCTCATATGCATGTGAAACCTGGACAATGAATAAGGAAGACCGAAGAATGATTGATACCTTTGAATTATGATATTGGTGAAGAATATTGAATACACAACGGACGGCAGAAGAAAGGACTAATTTGCCTTGGGAGAAGTACAGCCAGAGTGTTCCTTAGAAGCAAGGATTGTAAGACTTCATCTCTCATACTTTGGTCATGTTATCAGGAAGGGCAGGCCCCTGGAGAAGGATATCATGCTTGGTAAAGTGGAGGGTCATCAAAAAAGATCAGGACCCTCAATGAGATGTATAGACACAGTGGCTGCAACAATGGATTCAAGCATAGTAACAATTGTGAGGATGGTGCAGGACTGGACAGTGTTTCGTTCTGTCGTACATATGGTCACTATGAATCAGAACCTACTCAATGGCATCTAACAACAATATAACTCCCACTTCCTGCCAGGGGGCTTTCCCCTTACCTGTTCTGGCCATCAGCCATGGAATATAACTATAATGAATGTAATTATCTATTTGAATATTAAATTACTCTTGTCTTCCTATTCTGTGCCTTTGTGGTTATATATTTGCAAAAGGGAACAACACAGTACAACAGGATATGGCTATTGAGTTTTAGATGGATAGCACAGCTTAAAGAGGTGTTTGGGCACATTAAAAATACTTCATATCCTCATATGATGCTTTATAGTTTACAATGTGATTTATCATCCATTATCCACCTTTGGTAGTGAGTTTCATGATATCCTTTTATTAGGCAGGTTGCCATTAGTATCCCTGATTTCAATTTGAAGAAACTGAGGGTCAGGAAGTGATTTACTTGAACCAATGAATGGGTTATTGTTTCTTGAATTCTGATAGTCCAACTAGCGTCCACGCCACTTTCTCATGCCACTTCCCTGAGGAGCCTGAGCACCACCCCGACTTTAGCTGCAGAGTCAGTGAAATTTTCGCAGGATGGCAAGCAACATGAATCTTTATTAATTTCTTATAGAAGATGGATAAAGTAAATTTTCTGTGATGGACACCATCCAGATCAGTGGCACCACATATATCACACGTCTGGGATTAATCACCAGAAACATCCTCAGGCATAGGACCTGGGTCTATCCAAAGAAGCATTGTGGAGGACAATGATTATCCTTAGTGTCTGGACACACCTGCCACTCATCTAGCTTACCCCTTGTCAGCTCTTGCCACTTTCATCTTAAGATTTGTACCCACAACTACCAAGGCATGCATTTGCTCCCCACTCAGGTCTGACATTTCTCCATCATTAACCTCCTATATTAATGCTTAATCCTCACCTGTTACATACCTTCTTTTTGTGAGCTAAGTTTTCAAGTCCTACCCACACATGCCCCTATATCCACCAGAGCTCCTGATTTTTGGTTTGGTTTCAACAAAGATTGTTCAGAATAAGAACAACTACCAGTAATTATAGGAGCTCTGGTAGCATAGTGGCTAAAGCACTTGAATGCTAACCAGAAGGCTGGCAGTTCAAACCCACCAGCCACTCCTCAGAAGGAAGGTTGGGCAATCCTACTTCCGTAGTGATACTGCCTCGGAAACCCAAGGAGGGGTCGCTATGAGTCAGGGGCCGACTCGACAGCACATAACAACAACAACAACAACACCAGTAATTATATACCTGCTACACACTTGGCCTTTACTCATATTATCTAAGCTGAACAACAACTCTACTAGAAAGATGTTATTTCTTTATTCTGCAAATGAGGAAACAAAATCATAATGACTAAAATATTCTTTCCTATGGGCAAATAGCTAATAATTGGAGGAGTTGAGATAAGAACTTAAGTCTATGTAATTCAAATGCCCAAGGTCTTTTCTTAGCTCTTCACTACCACCCTGTGCTTATTGTGACCCTCTGAATAAGACAGCATCAATATGAATCAAGTTGGAGTCCATTTTTTCCTTCTGTTGTTGTTATGTGCCGTCGAGTCAGACCCAACTCATAGCGACCCCTCCTTGGGTTTCCGAGGCAGTATCACTACGGAAGTAGATTGATTGCTTCTTGTTTCTCACTTAAAAGTTCCAACAAAATTTCCCATGACCTTCTCCCATCCTCTATTCTACCCTATCCCTACCACCACTTTACCAACCTGGGGATTGTCAAAGCCTTGTTGCAATTTTGTTGTTGTTGTTGTTATGTGCCGTCGAGTCGGCCCCGACTCATAGCGACCCCTCCTTGGGTTTCCGAGGCAGTATCACTACGGAAGTAG
>NW_006921797.1:2407715-2429444 GCF_000298275.1 Orycteropus afer afer | reverse complement strand
AGTCGGCCCCGACTCATAGCGACCCCTCCTTGGGTTTCCGAGGCAGTATCACTACGGAAGTAGGATTGCCCAACCTTCCTTCCGAGGAGTGGCCGGTGGGTTTGAACCGCCAGCCTTCTGGTTAGCAGTCAAGTGCTTTAGCCACTATGCTACCAGAGCTCCTAGTTGCAATTAGTGAAGTTAAAAAATGAAATAGATATTTTTTACAACAGCAGATTGAAAGGAAGGAACTAAAACACAAAGATCCAAAGTCATATCAAGCTCCAAATCTGTTTCTCAAACAGCTCCCATAAATCTGTACTCAAATCATAAAATCTAATTTATTGGAGAACCTCTTTCAGGTAACACACCCATCCCATTGTTGGCTTCAAATCAAAACTACTATGTGGCATATGACCGGAGAGGAGAGAGGAAGGTCAGTGGGGTTTCCGTCCTAAGGCTCCACAGATGCTCCATCCAGATGCTATACATCCTGAGGACACATATAAAGATCAGAGCTAGTGGCACAGTCTCAAGCTACCTGCTCTAAACAGGCACCATAAGAAGGAGTTTAAGTCACAAGCTGACATTCTTATGCTTTTTGCCAATAATGCATTTTTATCACCTCATAAAGGAGATCCTCAGCCAGGTGGAAATCATGGCCTTGCTGAATCAATTATGATTTCAGGGCAGCTCTGGAATGTTATGTTGATTGTGGTGTTAATAGGTACAAAGACACATGATTACAGCTCAATAACTATTCCATCAACGTCTAGGTGAAGTTTATTTCTGATATCATCATTATGAAGGAGAAAATGACCCCTAGGGCACAGCCACTGGGAAAAGCAAAACTCACTGATAAGTGTGCCTTTGAAATGCATTCAGACTTCATCCCATGAGATCTGATGTACTTGGTTTGGGGAAGGTCCTGACATGGGAATTTTCAAAGCTACTCAGGTGACCCTAAGGTACAGCTGGTACCAAGCCCAAATTAGAAGGATGGAGTTATGCAGAGGATGTTTAAGTGGGGAAATGTCAAGGTCAGTTGTCTTAGAAAGGTAAATCTAGCAGATGTGTGAAGGGTTGCAGTGAGAGATGGAAACCATGTAGAAGGCTAACAGTCATCTATTACAACAGTGGTCTTCAGACTGTGGTTCACCAAAACTCTAGGGCTTTATGGAATTTTTAAGGGGTTTTAAAACATTTTGAAAACATTTATTTGCAGTTAGAGTAATTGACAAAAATCATCCAGTGTTTTACACATCAAATTTTAACACATTGATAATTGATTGAATTTGAGTTACCAATTTAATTCATTCAAGCTTCTCTTGAGATCTTTATTTAATTGGCACTTATCCTGGAATTCTATGGCAAGCTGTTAAAAAAAAAAAGGAAAAGTCACTGAGCTACAGATTTTTTGTTTTGTTTTGTCTTGTCTTTTTTTTTTTTTTTTTTAATATGGAGCATCTAAAACAGAACATATACTGAAAGTTGAGGGTCAATGGCCACTCACAGCCTCAGATTAAGATTCTTCGCCTTCCTCAGCTCATTATTCTCATTCATTGACTTTCTAATAAATAAAACTACTCATTGGGTAATGTATCTGAACAAAAGTATCTTCTTTATTTTTAAAAACACTTAAGAATTTATTTCACAAAGTCAAGGGTAAGGGAAGATCTATTGCTTTGAAAAGAAAGAGAGAGAGAAAAAACCAAGACAGAGATAAGAACAGAGAGCAGTAACAGGTCAGCGAGTATAAGAAGGTGATTGTGCTAAGGTCTCTGGGATCTCCCTCCCTTATCACCCCTCTTTTTAATGACTGTAAGGGCCCTGTGAGGGTCCTACTTTATCTGAAAATAACACCACCACCAAAAAAAAAAAACAAACTCTTAGGATAGCATAATCTTGAGGTCAATGAACGTCCTTTTCCACAGCTGACTCAGAGAGAAAGCATCTATAAAAATTACAGAAAAAAGAAAAATTTCATTATTTTCCCAGCCTCTTCTCAGTAGAAGCCCTCCCTTTAAATCACAGTTTCTCCTTCTATTTTTCCCAGAGGCCTTGTCTCCTCCTCTAATATTCCAAAATTGACAGTATCACCAATAAATTTTGCATCGTGTTTTGAAAAAGCAAGTTACCTAAATTTTACATATCCAAGGAGAGTGTTCTGATTGGAAGTCTAAAACTAAGGATGACACTCTCAAGCAATTAATTGGGGACAGAAAAGAACAAAGACAACAAAAGGAAAGTCATTATACAAATATCTGGCCAGTAATTGCCCACCCACCTTGAGTAGCTTTGGCAGAGAGAGATTGGAGGAGAGTCGCTATCTTGAAGGTTTTTCTGCCAAATTGAATTATCAGACCTCTCTATAATTGATATCAGGCTGTTTATTCAACAGACTTGCTGATTGATTTCATATGGTTGGGCAGGTAAAGGGGTCAGAAGGAAGGATGGAGTATCACACCCTAGGTGCCAAATTCAGTGACTTAACTGGAATGGCAGGGGTCTTCACAAGGTCCCACAGGATACATACAGTGCAGATTCAGGGCATTAGAAGAGATCACTGATCTGGGCTAGGTACTAGCAGAGCAGCATGAAGCCAGAGTGATATGGGGCTCAAATCACAGCCATTCATGTAAAATATTTTGTGTGTGTATGTATGTGGGTGGGTGGGAGGGGGGTCTTGTGGTTGTTAAGGTTATGTGTCAATTTAGCTGGGCCTGATTTTGAGTAGCTGGGCAGCTGGATGTAGTTATTACTCATGGTGAGAATGGTAGTCAAATCCATGGTTGAATCTACTGGAGCAGCTGAGTTGCTGTTTTAGGAATGTGGTCTGCTTCCAGTATATAAGGAGTGTTGAGAAAGGTCTGCAGCTTTTTGGCATGCTCAGACCCTGCATGTAGCCAAGTCTTCATTTAGCAGCCTGCCATGTTTCCTGCCAGTCTTGGAACTGTCTCTGGACTTGAACTAGTGGCTTGTCATGTTTGGTACTATTGGGACTGTGTCATTTTATTTGTTGATCTTGGGCTTGTTCGCCTCAGCAGTCAGTAGCTGCTTGAGTGAAGAGACACCTCTAGCTCCAGTGGGCTGAGAGCAAGAGGCAGAGCTGAAGCCCAAGGTCAAGGGGCTTTCACCTAGCCCCTAGAGCCTGGCACTTGGAACTCAAGACTTCTAGCCTTAAATCTGTAAGAGAATAAATGCTTGTGTTAAAGCCACCATTTGTGGTATTCTGTTAGAGCAGCACAAAGTAACTAAAACAAATCTGGATGATACAAATGGTTTGTGCTGGACTGCTAATCAAAAAGTTGACGGTTCAAACCCAGCCAACAGTGCTGTAATACAAAAGCATAGCAATCTGCTTCCATAAAGATTACAGCCAAGAAAACTCTATAAAGCAGCTCTACTCTGTAGCGTATGGGGCCACATGAGTCAGAATCAGCTCAATGTCAACAGGTTTAGGGTTTTTTTTTTTGTTTTAATGTTCATGTGTTCATGTGTTTGTTACCAAATTCCAAATTTTCTGCAACATAACCCTAGTTTTACATTGAAAAAAAGCAACAAACAAAACAAAATTTAAATAATATATTAACTTTTAAGAAAAGAAATTGTACAAACTACTACATAATAATCTTATTTTCAAGCCAGAACATTCAGAGAATTTCCCAAACTACATTCCTTTGGGCATAGTCAATAGGACCTTAATTGCTTACCTTCATCCAGGTACAGCCAACATCAGAATTCAGTCTAGGTAGGATCTTTTTCACTCAGTAAGTTCATCTCAATAACAGTGGGGAGAAAGAAGATTCAAACCTGTAGTTTCTTTAGTCTGCTCGGTTTCAACACTCTCTTTAGAATGTGAACATCTCACCATACTAAAAGCCATTCTAATACCTAGGCCCGTGTTCTCCAGAGTCTTCATGAAGTCAGTCAGTTATGCATTTGTGAACATTTATTGTTCATCTCCTATATGACAAATGTAAACATTATTACAGCCTTCAAGATGCTCACAGTGTAGAAGAGAAGCCAGATATGGAAACAAAAATATACATCATGTGTCAACAGAATTGGGTGTTGACAACACCATTGTACATCAAATACTTTGGATGGACTAAACAAGAAAGGCTTTAAGGCAAAAAGACTGATATCATCAAGTAGGTGGTCAGTGGGTGCATACAGCTGATTATAGGGGCCTCATCTGAGGGCAGGAAGCACAGCTCACAGTCTTCTTTGTGAAATAAGGCAGGCAGTGCTTAATCAAGTGGCAGACACCTGACCATCCCCAAGTCAGCTCCCCTACAGAGTGCTGGCACCACCACAAAAGCTAATGTGTCATATGGAACACAGGTTATGTAGCTACAATAATCTGGGTTCTGGAAAACTTTAGTGAAAAGAGCAAATATGGTCGTCCAAATCCTATGGGAGTTTCTAGATGATGTGACAGACAAGTAATTTCCATAAAGGAGGACCAATGAAAAGTAGATTATTACTATGGAGTATTTTGGGATACTTAGGAAAAGCACCCACTACAGACAGCTCTGGGATCTTGAAAGGATCCCAGAGGAAGTGGTATCTCAGCTAAGCCTGAGGCATGAATAGAAGTCTCCCAGAGGAAGAGGAGGAGCATGTTCAGGCAGAGGCGGCAGCACACACAAGAGTCATGTGGCAGGAGGAAAGCTGGCATGTTCTACTGAACAAACATGAAGTGAGTCAAGAGGCGAAGTTGTTAAGGTTTTCACACTTTTCTATGCCTAGAAACCATCTGGATGGCTTGCTAAAGCATTTTCATACATCAGATGTGCTGAGCCATATGTGAAATTATTTACACAGATTAATAAGTAAACAGGAGCTCTGGTGGCATAGTGCCTAGGCATTTGACTACTAACCAGAAGGCTGGTGGTTCAAACCCACCAGCCACTCCTCAGAAGGAAGGTTGGGCAATCTACTTCTGTAGTGATACCACCTTGGAAAACCAAGGAGAGGTCGCTATGAGTTGGATCCAACTCGACGGCAGTGAGTTTTAATAAGTAAACACAGGTATGCCAATGTTAAATTTGCTTATTGGGTAATCTGCCCATGATAAGACCCGCCCTACTCCAGGAAGACCTCATATGAACTTGACTGTTAATGTTTTCAAAGGCACTATTTCCAAACAGGAGTCCCTAAGTTTTACAAAGGGTTTGTACCCTTAGCTGCTAATCAAAAAGTTAGAATTCAGGTCTACCCAGAGGCACTTTGGAAGAAAGCCCTGGTGATCTACTTCTGGAAAAGTCAGCCATTGAAAACTCTACAGAATGCAGTTCTACTCTGACAAATGTGTGGTTGCCCCTGGTATTTCCAAACAAGGTCAGATTCACAGGTCCAGGGCTTAGGATTTGAACATCTTTCTCAGGGACACAGTTAAATCCATAACATATAGTATCTCTCTACCCCTGCCAACCCCTCCCCAGCAGTGCAACCCCTCTGGGGCAAAACACAGGGGAATGCTATTCCTTGCTAAATTTAAGTTCTATTTGCAGTTGAGAGAGAGAGAGGACAATACAACATGGGACAGACATGTGACTGGAGAGAGGTGTGAGAAGCACAGGGGCAAAACAGAGGTCAAATGTGATCTAAAAAATTATAAAATTAATTCCAAAATATGGAAGATAATGCCACAAACAGAGATTAACTGAGCATCATTCAACACAGCAAACAAATGCTAAAAGAAAGGGTTAAGCCAGAGAAAACACACAGTATAACCCAGAACTATGAATATTTTATAACATGCAGCCAGCAGCATTTTGAAATGTCTGAAATTCACATCACTTTCTCCTCATAACTTTACCCTATGGTTTTAGTTCAAAGACTCAAATACGATTTTAAATGTTTTATGGATATTTTTAATGAATGATGTAAATGTATTCACAAGTTCGAGCTGAAAATATTTCATTTTTAAATTTAGAGAAAGTCAGAAAAATCTCATTTTAACTGATACCTGCTACCATTTCCCTTACCAAATCATTTATCTGATTTGTTAGTGACTAATGACATTTATCTTAATAAATGTTATTTGTGTTGCTGAGAAAGCCGAGAACCAGGTCCTGATGCTGCCTAAATTATTTGATACAAATTAAATCATTTAATCTATCAGTTTCCTAGTGAGTAAAACTACTCAATTTGATTAGATGGTCTTTAGAGTCCTGGTTAGCCTAAAAATTCTATAAACATGATGCATACACTGGCCAGTAATATAATAGTTTATGACCAATTTCAATCTTAATTAAGACTAATCTGTTTCTTAAACTGACAAAAGCTTAGATATTACCAAATTCAGCTCACTGATAAATAAAAAGAGACCTCAAACATTTAGTGACTTCCCTAACATCAAGTAGCTTTTTAGGACCAGACTCAGAGTCAAGGACAAGACCCAGTACTATTTCCTCTACAGCATATGCCCTCTGGAGAAAGGTGAAGATGACACTGAGGACTGAACACAGGACTTGGTGGTGAGTCATATGTTATGAAAGGAACAGTGGGATGGAATTCCTAGAAGTAAGATCTTTTAACACAGTTGTAAAGAATTAGAAATGTTTGGAATGACTGAAGGGAAGGAAAGCAATATACTCCAGAAGCGGATAATAACTAAGAAAAGCATAAGACAGGGAGGAATATGGGTGAGACGTATCACTGCTTATTTAAAACAAATGTTTTTGTTACCAAAAAATACCTTCAAGTTTCTGCTTGTAACAATCTGCTAACTGCTGGTTCTGAAAGTGCCCAAATTTCAGGGCTAAAGTTAGAGCTATGTGTTTCTCAGTGTAAGCAATGGAAGCTTTCCTTCAGCTGAGATTTTGTACGTATGATTACCAAGGTAATAAACAAAGTAAATGTAGTTATGACTTCAAAGTTCATGTAGAAAATGGTTACCTACACACACATACACACACTTACACACTCACACATTCATACTCAAAAACGTATGTTTCTGGTTTGCAACTGGTTTATCAGCAAATACTGAAGACAACACCTTAAAGAGTCACTCATAGTTTCACTGATCAAACGAGTGGATATTTAACATGAGTAATTTCTTTCTGTGCTTTGGAATCTTATTAACATAACAGATTTTCTTTAAAAGCTTTAATGAAAAGAGTAAATCAGCTTACGTGGGAACTATGTTCCCACTCAGCTAGCAAGAATGTTATTGCTATGGTAGTTCTAGGGTTCTCCTTTAAATAAAATTTTAATAAGGATATGGTAGGAGGCCCAAGTATAATGAAAATTATGGCTCCAAATGATTAATAATTCTAAATAAACACAAAATACGCCTTAAGGGGAAAGAAACAAAATCATAGTCACAGGTTGGAGTGACTCAGAAGATGGTAAATACAAAATAGACTTGAGATAAGAAAACTAAATTCAAACTTCAAAAGGAAAGCAACCTACATTGTAAATGAATTAGTTATTTGGATTCTCATGGGATTTTTAACCCAAGAAGGAAAGTGAACAAGGAAGCAGAATATTTTATTGTTTCCCTCATAGACTGGCATGAGCCATTCCTTCTGGCAGGTCATAGAGTCAAAGTTGAAATGTTCAAGCTGTTTCTATGAGCTGTATTCTCTTTTTAAAAGAACCTTAAACTATATACTGGATTGGCTGTGTACTTGCCATTTCATAGGTGGAAACATCAAAGGAGAGAGTGAGCTTTCATGGGATGCCACAGATTTAAACCATATCATTTGTGAAAATGGAATAAGGAACCTAAATATCTTATCTCCCTACTCATTTCATTCTCACTAAGCCAGACTGGAATGGACGGCCAAAGGAATAATTCCAACTTCTTCCCAAGAAAGATTTAGAACTAGATAGGCATCTATCTATTTCACTGAGGACATGTGACATAGGGCAAGGGAGTCAGAGATGTTTCATTTTTCTGCTTAGACATTGGTGCCCTTTAAGGTAATTTGTGTGTGCACTCTACTTTGAAAAAAAAAAAAGCAAATAGAAATTATCTAAATTTCCATCATGCAGAACTAATTATTACTGGTATGTTGGCATATTTGCTTCTGATTGTATTTGTTAGTTTGTTTAAGAAAAACTATTACATTATTCTAAAGAAATATTAAGAACCATTTTAAAGCATTAAAACACTTTCAAAAAATATCAGGGGAAAGTTTTAAAATAACCCAAAAGAAAATCTGTCATCCAAAAATAATCACCTCTGACATTAAGAAACATCATTCTTGATATATTTTGATGCATATATACTTACACAAAAAAATGATAGATGGAAAGATTGATAAATAGATTTTTAATAAAAATTGAGTTATTTTATAGGTTATTTTTTAAGTAAAAATAATTAATTTAATTTTTCCATTTGACTGCTAACCAGAAGGCCAGTAGTTCAAACCCACCAATCATTCCTCAGAAGGAAGGTTGGGCAATCTACTTCTGTAGTGATACCACCTGGGAAACCCAAGGAGGGGTGGCTATGAGTTGGGGCCAACTTGATGGCAGTGTGTTGTGTTGTTGTTGCATACAGGTGACATAAAAGCAAAAATACCAACTTTAATAACAAGGTCAAAATTCTTACTACAAAGTCAAACAAATTCTTACTTTATATATTATTAATAAACAGATATCAGCATAAATAATGCAACCTTTTGACATGCTTTTGTGGGACTTTCCTTCTAGCCATCATCATCATCATCATCAATCATTGTTATGAATAATGACATTACTGGGGGATCAGCATACATCACAAACCATGCTAATATTCTAGGAACTTCTGCTGCCTCTATTTCTCTGTTTTATAGGTGAAAAAATGAGGCTGTGAGATAATGTAGAGCAAGATGCAACCAAAACCCAAACCAAATCCATTGCCATTTAGCAGATGCCAACTCATGGTGACTGACCGAATGTGTCACAGAATAGAACTGCTCCATAGGGTATTCTCCGGTAGCATAGTGCCTAAGGCACTTGACGGCTAACCAGAAGGCTGGCAGTTCAAACCCACTCCTTGAAAGGAAGGTTGGGCTTTCTACTTCCATAGTGATACCACCTCGGAAACCCAACAAGGGGTCACTATGAGTCAGGTCCGACTTGAAGGCACATAACAACAACAACAACATAGGGTGTTCTTGGTTATGACCTTTAGGGTGGAGTGTAAACTCTGCACCTCCCAGGGACCTTAGAGCAAGACATAGACCAATTCAAACACAGGCCATATGACCCCAGAGCCTATGTACTGAACCATCCTTCCATGATTCTTCTCTGACCTCACTGTTTCAAGAGAAATACCAGCTAACAGAACTGCATTCTGGAATTCACGAGGCAAGCTGCTGTCTTTGACACTTCCTTTCACTCTCTGTAGGAGTCCCTGGGTGGGTGCAAAGGATTGGTAGTTTAAACCCACTTAGTGGTACCTTGAGAGACTTGGCAATCTGCGTCTGAAAGGTCACTAACGTTGGAGACCCAATGGGATGCAATTCTGCTGGGACACACATGGGTTGCCATGAGTCAGAACCGACAGAAATAGGTTTGTGTGTCTGTTTTTCCCTCGCTTTAATGCCTCCTCACTTATAACTCACAAGTGAGAAACAATCAGGCTTAAGAGAAGATAATCTGTCTGGCTGACCAACAGAAAGCAATTTTTTTAAACCAGAAGTTATTGAAAGAAAATCAGAGAGATTTGGAGAAAGTCTCCAATGTCCTTGCTATTTTCTAACCTTCCTACTGTTTTTTATAGCCTCTCCCTTACATATTTTGTTTTCTTCTGAATTTGTTCTTAAAAAGAGTCCAAGAGGGGGAAAATGAATTTTAATTGGGATGTCTCAAGAAGGGAGTATACTTTTTACCATATATGATATATGCCAAGCCCTCTTATACAAGCTATTTCTTTTAGCCATTGTGACAAGATAAGAATTATTATCCCCACTATAAGAATAAGAACTAGGGCTAGGAGAGGTAAGTGGCTTGCCCAAGAATACAGCCAGCAATTGGTGGCACAGAGATTAAAACCCAATTCTGTCTGATTTCAAAGCCCATGTCCTAAAAATATTTTCTACTTAATTGATTGCGGAAGCAATTTAGTTGTTGTTGCTGTGTGCCATTGAGTCAATTCTGACTCATAGAGACCAATATGACAGGGTAGAATAGCCACATAGTGATTCCTAGGCTATAATCTTCGTAAGAGTAGATCGCCGGATCTTTTATCTCATGGAGCCACTAGGTGGGTTCGTACTTCCTACCATTTGGTTATCAGCTGATGCTTAAACATTGTACTATAGTCATTTTAATTCTTTCAGTTAATATTTATTGAGCAGCTATCATGAGTCAGAAACAGTTCAATTAACTATGTATCAGATACAGAGTATTACATTATATGGCCCCTGCCTTTAAAGAGTTTGTAGTCCAGTGGGGAAAGGAGAGTACTTCATACACTATCTCTATCAACTTCAGGTAAGACATATATTTAAAATATAGAACTGCTCGTCTTCTCTAAGAATAAAAAGCAGAAATCACATGGATTTTGAAATGCAGAGAGTAGAAGTATCCTCAAGTAGCCAGCTCACTTGTGGCCAAGTGGGTTGTTGTTGTTGTTATGTGCCGTCGAGTCGGGCCTGACTCATAGCAACCTCTCCTTGGGTTTCCGAGGTGGTATCACTACGGAAGTAGATTGCCCCATCTTCCTTCCGAAGAATGGCTGGTGGATTTGAACCACTAGCCTTCTGGTTAGCAGTCAAGTGCCTTAGGCACTAGCCTACCAAAGTTCCCGGCCAAGTGGGTAAAAATCTAAAGAAACATTTAAAGCACTAAAATGTAAATCTTGTTGAAAGAAGGCTGCCAGGTGAAATCATCAAAGATTTATGGACTAAGCACCGAAAAGGATGAGGATTTTCTGGGACTTGTAATCAAAGTGAGAATAATAGGATGAAATAAGACTTCTTTCAAGACATATTATTATAAAAATTTATTACAGTATGAAGAAATTGGGTCCTAGCAAGGACTCAGAAACGTGTACACCAATGTTCATTATAGCATTATTCACAATAGCCAAAAGGTAGAAACAACCAAAATGTCTATCATCTGAAGAATGGATAAGCAAAATATGGTACCTACATATAATGATATATTATGCTAGTTAAGTTTGTGTGTCAACTTGGCTAGGCCTGGTTAAGTGACTGGGCAGCTGGATGTAGTTATTTCCCATGGTAAGACTTGTAAATAACTCCATTGTGGAATGTATTGGAGCAGGTAGGTAGCTGCTTTAGGGATGTGGTCTGCTTCCCATATATAAGAAGCAGCTTTGGGAATGGTCTCTAGCTTATGGCATGCTTGAACCTTGCATGTAGCCGTGTCATTGTTCAGCAGCATTCCATGCTCTGCCGACCTTGGGGCTTTCAATGGACTTGAATTAGTGGCCTTCCATGTGGTTTGGTAACATCCGGGCTGTGCCTTTTTACTTGTCAACCTGGGCTTATCAGTCTCAGCAGCCAGCAGCAGCTATCTGAGTGAAGAGAAGCCTCTAGCTCCAGTGGGCTGGGAGCATGAGGCAGGGCTGAAGTCCAAGGTTGAGGGGCTTTCACCCAATCCTTAGAGCCTGGCACTTTGAACTGGGATTTAAAGCCTCCAAATTGTAAGGGAATAAACTCCTGTTTGTTAAAGCCATTCTATTTGTGGTATATTCCTGTCAGAGTGGCACTAGGTAACCAGAACATATGTTATTGTTCAGCCATAAAGAAAAATAAAGTTCTGATACCTACTACTACAAGGAACCTTGAAAACATTGTGCCAAAGAAAATAAGCTAGACACAAAAGGACACATATTGTATGATCCCGCGTTTTGAAATATCTAGTATAGACAAATGCACAGAGACCAAAGTAGAGTAGTGGTTACCAGGGGCTGGGGGACTGCAGAGTGGGGAGGTACTGATTTATAAATACAGAGTTTCTGTTTCAAATGATGAAAGAGCTTTGGAGATAAATAGTAATAGGATAAAAAGAAATTATGCCCAAAGAAACTTCTGCTTGAAACAATTAAGCTATAAAAGTCTAAAATCAACTATAGTTACATATTGAACTAAGGACCACAGATAATGTAAATAAATTTAATCGCCATCATCTCCAAATCACATTTTTACTAGAGCTTCTAGCCTTCTTTCTTAATTCAACATATTGCTAAAAATACAAATGTGCATGTCTTGGATAAGTTTGACTAAGTCTCTGTCTTGTGGGAGAAATGGAGATCTTCATTTTTTGGAGTCAGAGCTATAATCTCTTTTAAGGACAGGCAGAAGACCCTTATCCAAGAGCATCCTCCATTATGCTCATTACATACTCCATCTGAAAGTAATGACTCATGAGAAAACTTTCTGGCAAGATAAAAGAAATATTGATCATCATTTATTGAACATCTATTATGTCCTGGGTACTGTTGTAAATGTTTTAATACATGTCTCATCCAATCTTTACAATAACTTTATGGCATTCTCATTGCCTCACTTTATGGATAAAGAAACTGAAGCTTTCATAGGGAAATTGTTACATAATATTTGTCTATTCCTACACTTGAGTGGTATAACTCACTGCTGTTGAGTTGGATCCAACTCATAACCCTACTTGGGTTTCCAAGCTATTGTCTCTATGGAAGTAGATTGCCCAGCCAAGGAGTGGCTGGTGGATTTGAACCACCAGCCTTCTGGTTAGCAGTCAAATGCCTTAGGCACAACACCACCAACGCTCCCTTGAATGGTATGCACTCCTTAAAATAATGTTTTTGAAGACTTTTTATGACCAACAGATTATAATGAAAAGTATATAAGAATGAAATTCTTCACTTCCACATGTACAGCTGAAACGAAATATGTCCACATGCTAGTGATAGTCAGATGGGGTAATAGATTATGGATGGTTTTTCAAATAATTAAACATACATATATATGTGTGTGTATATATAGTTTTTATAATAAAAAATAGCAACACATTTGTTTTAAAAATTATTTTATTTTTTTAGAGAAAAAAAATGTATGCCTGTGTACACAGGTACACAGGAAAGACAACCAGGAAGTAAAGTATTTTAAGAACAGGAACACAACTTCTGGTTGAGACAACCAGGCATGGCTTCTGGAAGAGATCACATTTGATAGAGACAGGACTTGCACAGGCCAAGACTGAAGCAGAGCAGGGTGGAGAATGGATACCAGGCACAGAGAAGGACGAAGCAAAAAGGCACAGGGAAAAATGTGTAAGAAGAGATCAAATAAACCAGATTAGTAAGAGTTTTCAGCATGTTAAAGGAAGTTGTGAGCTGTAAATGCCACTAAATGTGAGGTTAAGGTGTTTGGAGTTTATCCAATAGGCAATGACAAACTTTGGAAGATTTTTTTTTTTTTTTTGAGCAGTTCCATGATTAAAAGAATTCCTCAGGAGCCTTAATCTGCCAGGAACATGCACAATGAACTAGAAGATGCAAGGAAGTACAGACAAGGAGAATAATTATAAAGTGATTGAAATAATTTAGGCCTGAGATAATAGGGCCTGAATTAGCCTGCTGGCAGTGGAAATGACAAGGGAGGAACAGATAGAGAAGCTCCCCTCCCTACCTCTGCAGCCTAACCTCCCAGCCTTGTTCCTCTGTTGTTGTTATGTGCCGTGGAGTCAGACCCGACTCATAGCGACCCCTCCTTGGGTTTCTGAGGCAGTATCACTACGGAAGTAGATTGCCCCATCTTCCTTCCGAGGACTGGCTGGTGGGTTTGAACCTTCTGGTTAGCAGTCAAGTGCCCTAAGCACTATGCTAGTTCCTTCCTTTTCACCCACACTGGCCCCTTCTCTGCTCCCCAAAGGAGCTAATTCCCTTCTTGCCCCAGGGTTTTTACACAAACTATTTCCTCTATCCTTCTTCCTCTCACTCTTGGTTTATTATTCATCCTTAGATCTCAGCTTAAATGTCTCTTCCAGGAATGTTTTTCTGCCCTCTCAGGAAGTCTCAACTAGGTCTTCCAGTTTTACTCTCTCAGACACATGCCCCTTCTTCATTTCACTTATCATAACCAACAGCCAATAACATTTGATATGCATCTGTGATATATCCATTTCTGTATTAAGTGCTTTATTACAAGTATTATTTTCTCTTATCCTCAAAATGAATAGATTCAATGACAGTGGCTTGGTTTGGTATTTTTTCACCCTCAAGAAGCAGGTGCTAGTGTCATACTCTATTTTCCAGATGAGGGAACTAAAGATTAGAGAGGCTAGTTAACTATGGAATTCAGGAGTGACTGTGCTCTGAGATCCACAGGGTTGTATCCTCTCAGGTAGGGAGGATAGTTCGACATAGAGATTATCAGGATGCGCATAGGGATCTAGAGCCAGGCTGCTTGAGCTACCCACATACTACCTGTGATATTTCTGAGGCAAGTTATTTAACCTTCCTGCACCTGAGTTTCCTAATTTGTAAAATTAGAAGTTATTATTTTAGTTATGAGGATTAGAAGGACCTTTTTTTGGCATAGTGTGAAAGGCATGTGGGTGCTAACCAGATGGTCAGTGGTTCAAAGCCACCCGCTGCTCTGTGGGAGAAAAATGAGGTAATCTACCTCCATAAAGATTTACAGCCTTGGAAACCCATTGGGTGTCCCTATGAATCAGAATCAACTTGATGGTACTTTTGTTTTGTTTTGTTTTTAAAGAGGATTAAATGGGTTACCTTTAGAGAGTTAGAATAAGACTGGCACATAATAGGTGTAATGTAGTATCTGCAAAGTATTATTATATGTGTTACAATTTATTTAAAGCCTGCCTCCCCATCTATTCTGTGAGGGCAGAGTCTGTGCTTTAAGGTGAAGGGCGTGTGTTGTGTTGGGGGAAACAGATCCCATATTCAAATAAGTTCAATAGAGACACTTCTATTAAGCCTTAGACAAAACAAAGACAATCATCCAGGATGAGAGAAACTATCAACATGTACACAGTACAGAAAGCTGAATGGAGTCTGCTGAGTCACATCTGTGAGGCTAATTATATATGATTGAGAACAAAGGGAATCATCACAAAATCATGATCAGTGGCAGATCGATTCATCACTGTCACAGGCTGGACTACAGAAATGGGGAAAAGACTCTTAACCTTCAATTATATATGCATCCCATATATGTATGGGATGCATATATAATTGAAGGTTAAGAGAGTTTTAAGATTGGTTCTGGGGCTTGACCATCCAGCTAAGTGGTGGTCCAGAGATGCCTCATGACAAGGCAGCCGGAGTCTAGCCACATGCTGGCTACAAGACAATACCTAGGCCTCAACCTTAATTTAAATTAGAAAAGGATACGCTCAGGCTGGTTCCCTACTTCTTTGTGTGGGCATAATGTACTTTCAACCACACTCATCCTGAGGGTAAACTTCCCCTTTTTTGTCCTACTTATCTATGCATAGCCACAATGTTAGTTTAAAGGTTGAATGCTGGTTTCAAGGTCAGAAAGAATTCAAATGAGTTCTGAACTTAAATGGTATCAGGGCTTGCACTGTAGACTTCAGCCTTCCGCAAACCAAGTGTATCAGATTTTAAGCTCTAATACAGTGTTTACCACTTTACTGCCAATGCCTCGCAAGTACCTGGGCACAGTACGTGCTTGGTAAATATTTAAATGAATAAACGAACAAATGAAAAGCTGAGTTTATAGAGATTACTGCCTAATACCACTACCATGCAAGAACACTTTAAAATCTATCATGCATGTTTCATTATTACTTTATATAATTCTCACACAAACTCAGAGAAGGATTTATTAGTTTCCCAGGGCTGCTATAACAAAGTACCATGAGCTGGGTGGGTTAGAAGAACAGAAATTTATTGTCTCATAGTTCTGGAGGCTACAAGTAAAAACATCAAACAAATCAAGGTGTCAGTAAGGCCATGATCTCTCTGAATGGTTTCTAGCAACCCTTGGGATTCTGTAGCTTAT
Source organism: Orycteropus afer afer (assembly GCF_000298275.1). Taxonomy (NCBI): domain Eukaryota; kingdom Metazoa; phylum Chordata; class Mammalia; order Tubulidentata; family Orycteropodidae; genus Orycteropus; species Orycteropus afer. The sequence goes on along the minus strand of NW_006921797.1, from coordinate 2,413,518 downwards.
AAGTGCATCATTCTAAGCTCTACCTCTATTTTGACATGATGGTCTTTCCTCTGTGTCTCTTTGTGTTTCTTCCTTTCTTTTTATCATGACACCTATCGTATTTGTGTAGGACCCACTCTTCTCCAGTATGAATACATGTTAACCAATAACAGCTTCAAAGACCCTGTTTCCAAACAAGGTCACATTCACTAGTAAACTCAAAAAGTCACTGCTGTCGAGTTGATTCTGACTCATAGCGACCCCTCCTTGGGTTTCTGAGGCAGTATCAGTATGGAAGTAGATTGACCAGCCTTCCTTCTGAGGAGTAGCTGGGGGGTCTGAACCGTCAGCCTTCTGGTTAGCAGTCAACTGCCTTAGGCACTACGCTACCAGAGCTCCTACCTTTCATGATGCACTCCCAAATTGCCTTAGGCCTGAACTCCTGATCTTGCTATAATTCCTGAAAACCTCTCTAACTGCTGCCTTAGCTTTGCTGGGTAGCCTCCTTAAGAGCTTCTGCTGGCCCCTCCTTGTGTAAGCACCCTTTAGTCAATCCACTGCCAACCCTAAATCTTAGTAGAGAATCATAAGCCAAGTCTGACACTAACCAAATGCTTTAATTGGATCATACCAAGGTGGCACATGGATTCTTTCTTGAATGCATATGAGAAGAAAGACATTAAATTAATGAACTAGGTCTCAAGTCTAGTTAGCCAGAATGGTGGTCAAATTAACGTAAGCAGTCAATATACAAGGAGTTCATTTGAAGGAGAATAAAATCAGTTCTATATTAGACATCTCAAGTTTGGTAGGCCAGTAAAGACTGAGTGAATAGTGCACAACTGGTAATTGGAAATGGGATTAGCATTCAGGAGAGAGTCAAGACAGCCCTATAGGAATCATCTATGCAAAAGGAATGTTTGAACCTAAATCCTCAGTAATGTAATTTAGTGCTACATGGTGTTCTGGCGTTCATTAGAGGGGCATCAGGGAGAATCTGGCTGCCTGGGCTTGGGGCCTCAGATCCTCCTTCAGACAGCATAGCATCACACTTATTTGTTTCATATTGTATTTCAGTGTTGGAATTTGTTTGATAAAAACTTTTGCAGCTAAAAAAAATGTTTGAAGCACTGTGTAGTACATTTTCTCTTTCCCTGTCTTACTGCCAATGCTTCTTACAGCCTCTCTGCCCCCGCATAGATATATGACAGGGAGAAATTAACTAGAATTTTAGTTCAGATAGTGAACAAGCACTTGGCACCAGGGACTCTAACTGAATCATATTCAGGTGACTCATGTGTGGTTTAGAAAATATTTTGATGTTCTAGTCTGGTTACCGTTCAGTGGATCATTTACAGGTTCAAACTGGTTTTACTGTTTAAAACAACAACAACAACTTCGTTTCATTTCTCAGTTCAGTAGAAAATAAAAATAATAATGTTTGTATTTGATTTCTGGTTTATCAAACTTACATAATTCATTCCAGGTTTTGGTTTGTGGTTTGCTTCTGTACCAACCCTATTTTGGAAAAATGCCCTATAAATATTGACAAATAACTACTAGTGTTCAAGGCTTCAATCTAAAATTACAAGCTAGAAGCATCTACAATGCCTGGAGGTGAACCACATAGAGCCCTTTTCCTGAGTGCTGAGGAAGACTTAGGACAAATTTCATAGGGAGAATACCTGCCCAGGATCTCCCCTTATAGAAGATCTAAGATCACAAGATATAAGGACAATTAACATCACAGGGATAAGAAATTATACAAGAAATGGTTGCCCTCCTTAGAGACTCAAGTTTCATATGGATTAACACCTACTTGTTATTTCTGCCCTGGTCAATTCTCAGCACTGTTAGTTAACCCATGCCTCTTCAGTCACAGGAGACCTGAACAATACCAAGACAAATTTAAACTGCCACAAGCATTCAGGTGAGGGTCCCAAAACCAAAAACCAAACCCACTGCCATCAAGTTGATTCCAACTGATAGTGACCTTTGACAACAGAGTAGAAATGCCCCATTTCCATGACTAAAGCAGACTGCCTCATCTTCCTCCTGCAGAGTATGAGTTTGAATCACTGATCTTTGGGTTAACAGTCAAATGCTTTAACCCCCTGTCCCACCATAGCTCCTTTTCAGGTGAGAATAGATCCCAAATTTACTTTAATCAAAGCTGAGAGAATTAAACCACCACTTGTCTGTCAGTTTGTCATACTATGGTGGGTTGTGTGTTGCTATGAGGCTGGAGGCTATGCCACCGGTATTTCAAATACTAGCAGGGTCACTCATAGCGGATAAGTTTCAGTGGAGTTTCCAAACTAACACAGACTCAGAAGAAGGAAGGGGCCATCCACTTCTCAAAGAATTGGCCAATGAAAACCTTATGAATAGCAGTGAAATACTGTCTGATATATTACTGGAAAACTATGAATAGCCTGAAAAGATTGTCCATTATAGTGCCAGAAGATGAGCCCTTCAGGTCAGAAGGCAATCAAAATACAACTGGGGAAGGGCTGCCTCCCCAGAGTAGAGCTGACCTTAATGATGTGGATGGAGTAAAGCTTTTGGGACCTCTGTTTGCTGATGTGGCATGATTCAAAACAGGAGAAACAGCTGCAAATATCCATTAATAATCTGAACATGGAATGTACGAAGTATAAATGTAGGAAAATTTTAAGTTGTCAAAAATCAAATGGACCATGTAAAGATTGATATCCTATGTGTTAGTGAGCTGAAATGGACTGGTTTTGGCCATTTTGAATCAGACAACCATTTGATCTACTATGCTGGGAATGACAAATTGAAGAGGAATGTTTCAAAATCTATCCTGAAGTACAATGCTGTCAGTGATAGGATAATATCGATAGGCCTACAAGGAAGACCAGTTAATACTACTATTATTCAAATTTATACACCAACCACCAAGGCCAAAGATGAGGAAATTGAAGATTTTTACCAACTTCTGAATGACGAAACATGCAATCAAGATGTGTTGATTATCACTGGTGACTGGAATGCAAAAGTTGGAAACAAAGAAAAGTCATCGATATTTGGAAAATAAGGCCTTGCTGATAAAAATAATGCTGGAGACCACATGATAGAATTTTGCAAGACCAACAACTTACTCACTGCAAATACCTTTTTTCAACAACACAGACAGTGGCTATACACATACACTTTGCCAAACAGAGTATGCAGGAATCAGATCAACTACATCTGTGGCGAGAGGTGATGGAGAAGCTCGATATCTTCAGCCAAAACAAGGCCAGGAGTTGACTGTGGAACAGACCATCAGCTGCTCATATGCAGATTCAAGTTGAAGTTGAAGACAATAAAAACAAGTCCATGATAGCCAAAATATGACCTTGAATATATCCCTCCTGAATTTAGAGACCATCTAAAGAGTAAGACTTGACACATTGAACACCAATGACTGAAAACCATAGGAATTTTGGGAAGACATCAAGAACAGCATTCATAAAGAAAGGTCATTAAAAACACAGGAAAGGAAGAAAAAACCACAGTGGATGTCAGAAGAGACTCTGAAACTTGACCTTGAATGGAGGGTAGCTAAAACAAATGGAAAAAGTGACAAGATAAACAAGCTGAACAGAAGATTTCAAAGAGCAGCTCTAGAAGACAAAGTCAATTATTGTAAAGAGATGTGCAAAGACCTGGAGTTAGAAAACCAAAAGGGAAGAACACGCTCTGCATTTCTCAAGCTGAAAGAACTGAAGAAAATATTTAAGCCTCAAATTGCAGTATTGGACTATTCTATGGGCTAAATATTGAATGATGCAGGAAACATTAAAAGAAGATAGAAGGAATACAGAGTCACTGTACCAAAAAGAATGGGTTGATCATCCATTTCAGGAGGTGGCATATGATCAAGAACCAATGGTACTGAAGGAAGAAGTCAAAGCTGCACTGAAGGAATTGGTGAAAAACAAAGCTTCAGGAATTCACAAAATACCCATTGAGACATTTCAAGAAACAGATACTGTGCTGGAGGCACTCACTAGTCTTTGCCAAGAAATTTGGAAGACAGCTACCTGACCACCTGACTGGAAAAGATCCATATTTGTATCCATTCCAAATAAAGGGGATCCCACAGAATGTGGAAATTATTGAAAAATATCAGTAATATTGCACACAGGTAAAATCTTACTGAAGATAATTCAAAAACGGGTGCAGCAGTATATTGACAGAAAACTTCCAGAAATGCAAGCTGGATTCAGAAGAGGACTTGGAACAAAGGATTTCATTGCTGATGTCAGATGGATCTTGACTGAAAGCAAAGAATACCAGAAAAATGTTTAGTTGTGTTTTAATTACTATGCAAAGGCATTCATCTGTGTGGATCATAACAAATTATGGATAACATTGCGAAAAATGGGACTTCCAGAACACTTGATTGTACTCATGAGGAACCTGTACATAGACCAGGAAGCTGTCATTCAAACAGAACAAGGGGATATTGCATGGTTTAAAATCAGAAAGGGAGTGCATCAGGGTGTATTCTTTTACCATACTTATTCAATCTGTATACTGAGCAAATAATCTGAGAAGCTGGACTGTATGAAGAAGAATGTGGCATCAGGATTGGAGGAAGACTCATTAACAACCTGGGATGTGCAGGTGACACAACTTGTCTTGTTGAAAGTGAGGATGACTTGAAGCACTTACTGATGAAGATTAAAAACTTCAGTCGGCAGTATGGATTACACCTCAACATAAAGAAAACAGAAATCTTCACAATTTACCAATAAGCAGCATCACGATAAATGGAGAAAAGATTGAAGTTGTCAAAGATTTCATATTCATTGCAATCAACATCAGTGGAAGCAGCAGTCAAGATATCAGATGATGTATTGCATTGGGCAAGTCTGCTGCAAAAGACCTCTTTCAAGTGCTGAAAAGCAAAAAAGTCTCCTTGAAGACTAAGGTGTGCCTGACACAAGCCATTGTATTTTCAATTGCCTCATATGCATGTGAGAGCTGAACAAGGAATAAGGAAGACTGAAGAAGAGTTGATATCTTTGAATCATGGTGTTGATGAAGAATACTGAAAATACCATGGAATGTCAGAAGAACTAACAAATTTGTCCTGGAGGATATACAGCTAAAATACTCCTTGGATGTGGGAATGGCCAAACTTCATCATGCTTGGTAAAGTGGAGGATCATCAAAAAAGAGGAAGACCTTCAAGGAGATGGATTGATACAGTGGCTTCAATGATGCACTCAGGTATAGCAAAGATTGTGAGGCTGGCACAGGACCAGGCAGTGTTTCGTTCTGTTGTACACAGGGTCTCTATGAGTCAGAGATGACTCGACAGCACCTAACTACAACAACGAGAGAATAAAAAGAACTACTTACAAGGTCAATGTTTTTTCACTCCTTTCTTGGTTGACATTCAGCCCATGAACAACACAAATTTTTTTTAAAAATGTTCTCATTTATTATCTTGTATCTTTGAAAACACGTGACTCCATTTTTGCAACTGCAAAATGTCTATACTAAAGAAAATGATTGAATTCCTCTGTGGAATAGGTGTAATGTTGCCTAGAATCAAATTTCTCCATTTCAAATGTATTCTGTTAGACAATATATCATTTATCTTGTGTGGTGCATTTGACCTCTAGGTAGTAATTTCCATGATATCTTGAATTTGGGGGGTCTTAAGAGTAACAAAAAGAGCTTTCCAGTTTCAAGTCCACACCATAACTCTATCAGAAAGATAAAAAACAGAGGTCACCACAAAGAAAGATTGTACTTATTTCAAAGATCTAGAGCAATGTGGATTGTTGTTGTTGTTGTTGTT
>NW_006921797.1:2389882-2407615 GCF_000298275.1 Orycteropus afer afer | reverse complement strand
AGGATTGCCCAACCTTCCTTCCAAGGAGTGGCTGATGGGTTTGAACCTCCAGGCTTCTGGTTAGCAGTCAAGTGCTTTAGCCACTATGCTACCATGAGGTGCCTGGCTTCAGGCAGCCCTAGGTTAAAACCCCAGCTCTGTCACCTACTTGTTAGGTGGATTTGTGCAAGTTGCTTGATTTTCTAAACCTGTTTTCTCCTCTGCAAAATGGACATTGATAAAGATTAAAAGAGGCACTGTGCCTGTAGACCTGGCACATAAAATATGCTCAATATACATTGTTCATTTTTTCCTACCCTTTCAGGGACCATTTTTTTCATGTCCATCCAAACATAACAATTTCGAAAGGTTAAAGCTTGATATGGCTTACCCTATAGAGTCAGACTTGATCTTGTCACAAAAATTAGAGTTATGGAGACAGTCCCCCATCTTACTGAATAGACCATGAAACAGTGCAACAGACAGATGATTTAAAAAATAATTGAGAAGAAAAAGTATTTAAATGAATGACCTATTGAAGTATAGCTTCAGAATGCTCTGATGCCTGTGTTTATCTTATCATCCCCCTGAAGAAAATAGAAAATGGTAAAGAAGCTTCTGTGAACTTTTATTAGTGATTACTGACAATGTTAACTTGGGCAATTTAAGAGATCTTGACAAAAAAAAAAAAAAAGTACCTATGGCCTGAGAAACTTCAATTTGAACAGCAGTCCTTCTATCGACAAGCAGTCAGATCTGAACAACTCATTTAGCATTTCTGAACATTAGTTTCTCATTACCAAAATGAAAATTATCATAATACTGCATTCACAGTGTTATGAAGAGGATACATATGATAATGTAAGTGTTCTGTAAAGTGTGTGCCACATGGTAAGCATTCAATAAATTATCACAATTACTGTAACATGTTACCTTAGACTGGCCAATGGTAAAATCCAAAATCATCAAAACAATTTACAACAGTTAATGTTTATGTCTCCTTTAAACGTAATAAATACTATTAAAAAAGCCCAAAACCAAACTCATTGTCATTGAGTTGATTCCGACACATAGTGACCCCCATTGGGTTTCCAAGGCAGTAAATGTTTATGGAAGGAGTCTTCCTTCTTCAAAGCAGATGATGGGTTTAAACTGCCAACCTTCTGGCTAGTAGTCAAATGCCTTAGGAACTATGCCACCAGAACTCCTTAATAAATACTACTAATACTATTTTATTATTTGACCCATTGAGGTTAGATGACTTCAGTTGGCTAGGTTATTTATAAAATTTGAGATTTATTTTATTATCTATTAAAAGCCTACACTTCTGAAATGGCAAGAAAGAAAAGTTGAAATTCTTTATATTCATTCATTATAGCCCTTATCTGTTAATTACCTGGTAACATTTCCCTTTAATGGACTACACAATGAAGAAAAGACTAACACCAATGTATACTATCTTATTCCATTAATTTTGCTTCAAACTGGAGTTTGATGTCTGATTGTGTAGTTTTGAATATCCATTTACAAAGTTAAAATATCATAGGAGAACATTTTTATGTCTGGTACAGAGTGTCATTACTAGATTGATGTTGAAATTTGAAACCCCTAGTGCTTTCATAAAGAACTTTCACATTTATTCTCCTAAATACATGAGAAAAGTGATATATCATTTTGTCTTATTTCACTTTTCCAAGAACGTTCTATACCAAACAACTTCTCCCCACGTGTTCAGCTGCCTCTACAACTTGGTCCCTAAAAAACTTTTGTTAATTTTCTCTCATTGTGGTGACCATTTGATTTACGATCACAAGTGGAAAAGAACTGACTTGAAGCCACTGATTATGCTACTCTGTCTCCACCTGTACTTTATGAGCCATTGCAACTCTGATTATGCTAATCTGATAACATTGTATTTGAATAAGTTGTGCTTCTCAGACTAAAAACTACTTTATGGAAAAAGCACCCAGTGCCATCAAATATTCTACTTTCGTATTTCTGTGATTTTCCAAAGAAGAACCAAGAATATAAATTTTGATAGACTCATGACTATAAAGCAAATGTTAAAGAGACTAGCTATAAATATGTAGAAGTGGTTAGTGTATATCTTCTGGCCAATACTGATAAGTGCAAACTAATCACCTACTCCAATTTTAAGAAAATGATTTGGTCCTAAATTAATTGTATAAGATTTTCCTCCATATCTTTAACACATTTTCAAAATGTACTCATAACTGTACTTTTAATGTGAATGATTGTAGAGCTAGGTTAGTAGAGGTTTCATACAGGAAGTCTCCCCCACCACTCCCCCACCTCTTCCTGTAAGCACACTTCTCATTAAACACTCCTATCTTAGATTCTGCTCCAGTGCTTAATGCTGAGAGGATTGAACAACAGGAGTCAAGAGCACTTGGGTTTCCCCCGTGAATACCAGGCTCTATTCCTATTTGATGTTGTAAATAAATACTTAATGAAAAGGAATCCTATGAAAAGAAAAATAATGATTCTGGTTTCTGCCAATTAAAATGCATTTATCATTTAACTTCCTATAACACAGAACATGAATCAGAACAAACTAGTCAAAATGCTGAAAAGAGTAGGCTAGCCATCATTTCTGAGATTAGAGAATGAGGTTTGATGATTGTGATCTACAAATATTCTCAGTGAATCAAAATCTAAAACCACAGAGAAAATGAAGAGGTTTTTTTTCTTTTCTTTTTTTTTCCTTTCCCTAAGTGCCTGTTATTATTATGTGCCGTTGAGTTGGACCCGACTCATGGTGACCCCTCCTTGGGTTTCTGAGACAGTATCACTGCAGAAAGTAGATTGCCCAATCTTCCTTGCGAGGAGTGGCTGGTGGGTTTGAACCTCTAGCCTTCTGGTTAGTAGTCAAGTGCCTTAGGCACTACGCTACCAGAGCTCCTTTCTGAGTGCCCAGTTCAGGTTATGATTCAAATGACTTGAAGAATCATTATTGAGAGATGCAACTGTGAAAGACCTGCTAGAACCAAATGCATTAGACTCTGGGAGACCATTTTCCGGCTTTGGTATAAGTCTGGTAGCATAGTGCCTTAGGCACTTGACTGCTAACCAGAAGGCTGGCGGTTCAAACCCACCAGACACTCCTCGGAAGGAAGGTTGGGCAATCTACTTCCGTAGTGATATCGCCTTGGAAACCCAAGGAGGGGTCGCTATGAGTCCGACCAACTCGATGGCACATAACAACTACAACACAGTGTAGCCTCCTGACATCTGAGAAGGGGAAAAATCAATCATTCTAGAAAAAGAGAGATTTTCAAATGCTTAAGCCTATTTAAAAAAATTCTGATTGGGTTGCCCTGGAAAGAAGACTTCTAACTGTAAGTATTTTATACCATTATATATCATTATATTTATATGTAAGAAAATACACCCAGTTTTAAATTGCTCATGGTCCAAGAGTAAGAATTACTTTGAATGCAAGATCTCTGTCTTCTGTAAATACTTTCTCCTGACATTATCTCAACAACACAATATGCATTTTTTAATACAAGTAAATCTAATTAATTTAATTTAATGTATGTAATGGATATTTTCATTCAGATCATTCCCTTTCTCTAAAACTTTGAATAGCTCTTAATTATCTCTAATATAAAGCCAAACTTTTTATTCCAGGCTCCAGTTAGCTTTCTAAACACTTCTATCATATACATGCTCCTAAATCTTCCTACATCTGTACTGTTCACACTCTTCTCCCACTGGATTTGATTTTCTGTCATAAATAGTGGATCCTGTGGTGTAGAGCAAGCAAGGACGACTGAAAGGAATTTTGTAAGAAAAATTAACTGACTGAGAAGGACTAGTCTCTCCTGGGTGAAAGGGTGGTGAAAGGAAAATCCCTTAACAAGAGTCTGAGGGGCTGGAACAAGTTCAAAAGCAATCAGTGCAGAAGGCCTACCTAGAGTCCTATTTTGTTGGGGTGAGGGTGGGAGTACTGGGAAACATAAAAGACAATGAGATCACTTTGGTACTCTCTGTCTTGAATCAGAACGGTCCAGAACAATATAAACAGGGTCCTTCCCTGGGGAATGAGCTTGCCAATATTTTAAGATCACAATCATCTTTGTACTTTGTTATGTGACATTTATTGAGTACCTGCTATGTGAAGAGGCACTGTTTTGTACTAGTGACTGATAGATACAGAAAGATCGATAAGACAAATTCTTTGACCTCCAAGAAATATCTAATGAACACAAAGAATTGAAGAAGTGAGTGAAAAGCTAAGAAAGAGTAGTGCTGAGTTTGAGCTCATGGAAATAGCCAAATTGGAGTTTCTAAATTGAACCTGTTCCTTTAAGTCTGTGTTCTATACATCTCTGTAGTCTCAAAGGATAATTACACATTAGAAATCACAGTAGCCAGTATATGTAGGTAATGGTTCTGAGTGATGGAGAAATATGGGATAATATTTCATGTACTTTCAACATTATCAGCTGTTACATCAAGTTCACATTTATGATTACGCCCAAATGACGGTTCTGAATATCATTTCCACCAGCATTCCACTGCCAAATACACATGCAATCTAAATTAAAATGTGTGTTTGGAACACAAACTTAGCTTCAAAATAAGTGTCCTAAAACTCTCTTTCAATCAGTTTGCCACCCTCATGCTCCCCCTATGAAATGATTCGATTCTGAAACTGCCACTAATATCAAGATCATGGGCTCTTGAGATTTATTGACTACAGTAATAGAGAGAATGACTTCTTCCAAACTCTTTGTTACATTCTGTCACCTGGACCCCAACCCGGCTTGGTTTGGACCTGGAATATCACAAATTCCTTCATGAAAACAGTTCTACCAGATTCTGGTCACTATAACCCTACTGTGAGACTCTGATACCAGTTCACAGTAAGTACAAGGACGTGAAAGGATAACAGAGACCATGCCATTCCTTCCATTCCTCTCCTTTCCTTCCCTTTCCTCTATCTACCTACCTAGATACAAAACAAAAGTTGCTATGTGTATCCAAACAGATGTAAATTGATGTGCTGGTGCAGGTCTGTACTCCAGCTCAGCCAAAAAAAAAAAAAAAAAGGCCCATTACATTGATGCTCTCTGCCTGAGATGGCCACAAATACTGGAGTGTTTTTTAGAAAAATACCTATCAAAACCTAATCAGCTTTAGTCTTTTAAGAAACTAATTACAATTACCTGGAAAGCTGAATTTATATGGAGCATCCTCTTTAGTAATGCTCAATATGTGAGGCATTAAATATAAGCAAAGAAACAATACAAAAATACTCAGTAAGACTACACAGCATCTTTAAAACATAGGAGGTGTTTCCACTATCTCCTGATGGAAGATTAGCTCTCAAAAGGACTCAGATAACTGAACTTCAAGAAAGGCTGATACCCTTTCTATTCTTCTTAACGTGGTCCTTGGAGGTGAAAATTACTTCTCACTCTCTAACTAACCCTCCTGGCTGTCTTCCCACTTGAGTTTCATTCCTCTCTGTGATTGATAAACCTCTTTGTACCTCCTGAGATTTCTGGTAAAGATGTCATTCACGGTGGTGCTTCCTGTCTAACACAGGCCAAAAAGGGACTGACGAGTTATTAGTGTTGTCAGTCACAGCCACACTGAAAGAATAGGTTAGGGGCCCCAAGCTTCTTAGATAAAGGAGCCTGTATGCACTTTACCCCACAATCCACAACCAACAAAATACCCAGCAGCTACCTATCCAGTTGGCATTCTTTGACTCATTTTTACCACTTAGGTTCAGGCATAAACAGCATGTGGTGGATATGAGATGGATGCATGGATAGATGGATGGAGGAATAACAGTCCCCTCACTAGAGCCAGGATAGATAAAGAGAACCCCCTCCCAACAACAACAACAAAAACTCACCTCCATGGAGTTGATTCTGACTCATAGTGAGCTCTCCTTGGGTTTCTGAGGCAGTATCTCTATGGAAGTAGATTGCCCCGTCTTCCTTCTGAGGAGTAGCTGGTGGGTTTGAACTGCTAGCTTGCTGGTCAGCAGTCAAATGTCTTAGGCACTATGCCACCAGAACTCCCAAAAGGAAACTCAAATCTCAGGTGTGTTATTTGTTGCAATTCAAGTTCAAAGGTTTGGTGAGGGAAGATGGGACTAAAGCTGCTGACTAAAATTCAGCTAATAAATTTCAGCTTGTCTTGCCACTCTTTTGGATGTCTAATTCAGACTTTAGTAAAATTAACTGTGCTAATATAAATTCTGAAAACATGCAAGCATACCAATCATAATGGATCTAAGTGTCTGGGTGCTAACTCTTAAATACAGCAACTCTTACATACAGAAAACAGCAAGTCTAGTCACACCTTCATGTCATGTGTGGTTTTGGCTTTGCCTATAAAATGTTTTTGATTAAAATGAAAATATGGCGTTTCTATTTTGCCTTCACTACAACAGGTTGTCAATGCAACAGGTTTGGAAGCAGTTTAATTGAAATCATGAATTGTTTTGCATCATCTGGGAGGCAGGACCATGTCATCTTGATGCTTTTGTTTCCTTTGGAAACAAGAATAGTGTGATGCCTCAGGAAACATATACATCTCAACATAGAGTCTCAAAACATAGGACCTTGCTTGACTGTTGAGTGTGTCCCTCTGCCTCTATCTCCACAACAAACAGTAGCACTGAAGCACAAAATGTGCCTACATCAAGGGGAAAAAGACAGAACAAAGAGTATACTCTTAAACCCTTGCATCAAACCAAGACTCAGAGTTTGGTTTGATAGTCCAAAAGCGAAACTCAGCTCCCTCAAAAGCCAAATAGAGCAGTTGCCATCTTTCTGAGGTGAGATCTCAGGGAAAAATATTTTAAAAGGTAAAAGGGGAGCAAACTGAAATTGAGTTCATGGAATGCCTGTGACTCTGCAGGCCTCTGTTTGTTTGAATTGATTCATTCTGTGAAGAAGGGGGCCTTTGAGGGGAAAGGCCATGTTCTAGCCAGACCTGGAGAGGAAAGAGAAGACATGGGGGCACTGGAGGTGCAGTGGCCCTGGACCCTTGTGCATAGAGCCCAATGGAGAGAAAAACATTGCCCCCACCTTTACCCTCACGAAATAGATTGAGACTGCAGGACTGTGGAGATCAGAGGGAATATGGCTTTGTGGTGTGTATGAATTTTCAACTTTGGGACCTAACAGGAGATACCACCCTAGACAAGGGAATGCCATTCTGCAACAGAACACCTGCTGGGGGGAGGGAAATTTTCCAATATGCTCGAACCAGTGAGAGCTAAATTCTAGCACAATGTGGGTAAAAAAAAGTACTGATATTTTCTCTTCCCTACCAATACACTGGGGCATACAGCTTACTAAGATACATTTTCAACAGAAATGAGATTTGGGTTTTTAATAACTAAAATATCCCTTACCCTGGTGAGTATCTACAAATAGAAACACACACACACACACACACACACACACAACACACATTCCTTACAATGAGCTTAGATTTCACAGGCAGAGAAAGAAGTAAGAGATAACTATAACTATAGCTTCGAGGAACAGCCCTGGAAGACTAGACATTAATGGAGGCTTCCAGGCCAATCTCATTTGGCGTCCTGCAGTGTTCTCCGAGCTCGTGTCTCACCATTCACAGCCGCACTCTGTCCAGGCCCCTGCGTCAACTTCCTTCTTCAGCCAAGCTGCATGGACAAGTCAGAGCACTGAAAATCCGATGTCCAGATACACAATCTTTGTCTTTTTCATACACCAGGTATTCATCCCTGAGTCTATATGGCCATTACAAATTTTTTTAAATTTTGGCATAAAATTATTTTCAGCTTATTATCTTTATAAAGATCCACTGCCTGGTAAATGAGAAATTATTACCAATTTTCAATACTTCAATTATTGTTCATTACCTACTAACTCATAGTCATTAGTACCCAAACACAAGGGTCTTTTGGCTTTTGACCAAAAACCAAAATTTCATAATTTCATTAACGTCACTGTTATTAGAGACTCAGAAAGGATATTCTACCTATGTACTTCATACTGTGCATAGTTTGTTCATTTTTATCAAAACTAAAGCAATTTTGGATCTCACATTTTAAATTAAATATAAATAATTCATTGAGTGTCTGATATGATTGGAATCTGTGATTCAGATCTGACAATATATCAGTGTCTCCTTTCCTCCAAGTTTTCCAGCCCTAAGCCATTAGTTATCACATAAAATATCCCTCCAAGTTGGATGAATTATAGTTTTCAGGCATATCATTAAAAATGGAAATGGAGAAACCCATGACCTAATTGAGTGCCTTGTGAACTTATTGTGTGTTAGCGGAAGAAAAAGAGCAGAGCAAAGCATATGAAAACAAATAGTGATGAGACATTTCCCTTGGTGTTTGGACACAGATGGTTACATTCTCTTCAAAACCTATTCCTTCAGCTTTACTCATCCCTCCTTCTCTCTGTTGTTTTTAGGTGCCGACAAGTTGGCTCTGACTCATAGCAACCCTATGCACAACAGAATAAAACACTGTCTGGGCCTGGACCTTAATCACAATCTTTGCTATTCTTGAGTCCATTATTGCAGCCACTGTGTCAATCCATCTTGTTGAGGGTCTTCCCATTCTTTGCTGATCCTCTACTTTACTAAGCATGATATTCTTCCCCAGGGAATGGCACCTTCTGACAACAGGACCAAAGTAGCTGAGATGAAATCTGGCCATTCTCGCTTCCAAGGAGCATTCAGGCGGCACTTCTCCCAGGACAGATTTCTTTGTACTTCTGGCAGTTCATGCTATTTTCGGTGTTCTTTGCCAACACCATGATCAACAGGCAACAAGTATTTTTCAACCTTCCTTATTCATTGTCCAACTTTCACATCATATGAGGCAATTGAAACCACCATGGCTTGGGTCAGGCATACCTGATTCTTCAAAGTGACATCATTACTTCTTCAAACTTTGTAGAGGTCTTTTGTAGCAGATTTTCCCAGTCTGATTTCCTAACAGCTGCTTCCATGGGTGTTGATTTTGTATCCAAGTAAAAAGAAATTCCTGACAACTAGTTTCATAAAATGGAGATATTTTCATAAATAACGAGGATAGTGCATTACAAGAATGCAAACCTGAACACAAGTCAGGCAAAGGAGAGAGGGGCACATGTCTTCCTCTCAAACAAATGGACTATTTGATTCTTTTCACTTGACAGGTCTTAATTTTACATTGTCTTTCTCCAAAAATGTGTGTTAACCTCATTTATTACATTGACGATATAGTAATAAGATATTGGAGGTATTTATATAGGAGAATGATAAACTTGAAACTATATTTTTAAAATATTATACTAAATACTCTGAGGAATGGATTGAAAGAGGAACAACATGAAGGGAAAAGCTTGTCAGAAGGCAAGATAGCAAATGACAATAACTTGAGCTTGGACAGTAGAGGAGACACTGAGAGAATATAGTGTTAAACAGAACTGCCAAGTCCATAGACCTTGAGAATAAGATTTAATGTTTTCTTGAGATATCTTCTATCTGTTTGAGCTGCATTTTGTTTTTTTAAAAGAACCAGGCTCAGTATTTAAAATTACAACAGGCATTTACTACATTTGTGGACTAGCAAGAGAGAGAGAACAAAAGCAGTCACAGGAGGATAGTGCCACCCCCTCAGTTTCTTGGTATCTTGAAGTATCCAATATTTCCAATGTTTCTTCCACTCATCTTCATGTGAAAAAAATATACAAATATGATAGATTTCAGCAGAGCTTGAGACTAAGACAGAGTAGGAAGGAAGGCCTGGTGATCTACTTCCAAAAATCAGCAAACTCACAGAGAGAAGATAGGGATGTTCTGGTTACCTAGTTAGTGCCTGATAAGAATATACCATGAATGGGATGGCCTTAACACACAGGAGTTTATTCTCTTACAGTTTGGAGGCTTTAAATCTAAGTTCAATGTGCCAGGCTCTAGGAGCTGGGTGAAAGCCTCTCAACTTTGGGCTTCAGCTCTGCCTCCTGCTTCTGGCCCACTGAAGCTGGAGGCTTTTCTTCACTCAGCAGCTGGCTGCTGAGGTTTACAAGCCCAAGGTTGACAAGTAAAAAGGCACAGTCCCGATGTTACTAAACCACATGGCAGGCCATTAACTCAAGTTCATTGTAAGTCCCAAGGTTGGCAGAGCACAGCAGGCTGCTGAACAATGACAAGGCTACATGCAGGGTGCCATAAGCTAGAGACTATCCCCAAAGCTTCTCCTCATATACAGGAAGCAGACCACATCCCAAAGGCAGCTACTCAACTGCTTGTGGTAGATCCCACCATGGAGTTGATTGCCAGTCTCATCATGGGGAATAACTATCACCAGCTTTCCAGCCACTCAACCAGGCCCAGCCAAGGTGACATACAAACTGAACTACCACAATTCCATCTCTTGTCAACTTGGCATCTGTACAGATCTTCTTTAAGTGGCATCTGTACAGATCTCTCTCACTGGGTGGCTCCAGTCCCCTAGCTCCTCTAAGTGGCAACCTCACCCCCTTGGCCTGACAGGCCCTTCTCCCTCACTCTTGGGCAGCAGCTATGGCTCCATCCCATTGGCGCACATGAATGAGCAGCCCCACACTCCAGAACCAAGTTGGTGAAGGTCTGGCTCTTTGAAACCTAGGGTCTGTGGTGGTTCCACCTCCAAAGCCCATGGTCTTACCCTTTCAGGCTGAGGCAGTTCTGCTTCTGTTTCTTTTGTCTCTCCACTTCTGCCGATTAATGCCAAAGGCAACCCACTCCTCAGGAAATCTTCCTCCCCTAAAAACACTCAGCTTTCTTTTCTTTCTTTTTTTTTTTTAATTGTGATATGGGTGAAAATTTACAGAGAAAACTCACTTTCTATACAGTAGTTCACATACACTTTGTCTCATGATATTGACCACAATTTACCACAATGCAACAGCTTCCCTCCCACTTCCTCCCAATAATTACCTCTTCCCTGTGTCCATCCCTCCATGCTCTCCTGCCCCCTGAGCTGTCTCCCAGTGCATAAACAACCCTTCTTTCTCCCATGATTGTTCTCTCCAAGGTGTGTATCTACATCAGGTAAATGTTCAACTCATACGTCTGCCTTTTCTTAGCTGGAAGCTACAGATGTGGGTTCAATTCCAGACCTGAAGGGCAGCTAGGGGCCATAGTGTTAGTGGTTCCATCAGGCTCTATCAGACCAGCAAACCTGGTCCCCCCCCCCTTTTTTTTTCTCCAAATGATTTTAAGTTTTGTTCCACATTGTTTTCCCTCTCTATGTAGGATCTCCTACATAGATCCCCTTCCAAGTGGTTGACATTGGTAGCCGGGCACCATCTAGTTCTTCTGGTCTCATAGTCAAGTAGGCTGAGGATCACATGGTGTACCATTCGCTAGGACTGATTGTTTCCATGAAATTTTGGTTTTCTTCATTATTCTTTGCTCTGGATGAGGAGAGACCCCTTGTTGCATCTAGATGGCAACCTGCAAACTTTTAAGATCCTAGTCACTACTTGCCAAGTAGGAGGTGGAACAATGTTTTATGTAGTATGTTATGCCAATTAACACTCAGCTTTCTTGCTCCTTGGGCCAGCCAATCTACTACTCCATTTTATGCCAGTCTTATCACCAATTAATGTCCAAAGATAACCCACTCTGCTAGTAAGCCACCTAACCAAGGACAACAAACTTTGTCCTCCATGGGCTGGTAAGGCTGTCGCTGTCTCATGCCAGTTCTCTTGGCTCTGCTCCTGCCATCTCTTATGCTGTATGCTGGGGTCTCTCTGCCAGGGTCTCAAGTCAAGGATGCACTCCACTCCTGTTTCCACATTTAGGTATCTGCCAGAGCAGCACCTCACTCTCTCAGTATGAAATGTGTTAGACTGGGTTCTCTAGAGAAGCAAAACCAGTAAAGCTTAGGGAAAGAAAGAGAGAGAGAGAGAAAGAGAGAGAGAGAAATTTAACTTAGGAAAATGGCTCACATACTTATAGAAACTGGCAAGTCCCAAGTTCTTGGATCAAATGTTAAGCTGAAGGTTTTTCGTGACTTGTGCTCCTGCAGGGGCTGAGGAGCTCAAGGTTGGCTGTTGACTCCAATGAATCACAAATCCAAGATCTCCAGGCTGAATGATGGATTGTTTGCTCACAGAAAGTTGTAGGCAGCACAACAGAAACCTGATCCACAAAAGATTGTCTCTTTTCCCAGGTTGTCCATAAATAGACTGGAAGCAGGCCACACCCCTAGGAAAACTCCCTTTCAGTGGATTGGCTGCTCAAAACATATACATCTGTTCACTTCCTTGGAACATCCCACATCACCATTGCTTAAACCACACAGAATTGTGGTCCAGCCAAGTTGACACACAGCTCCCACTATCACAAGGGGCAACTAGTCAGTCACAGGATGGTAGAAGAAACCTGAGGCTTACGAACGTATGACCACCTTGTATAATCACCCTGCCCTGCATATAGTGGTTATTTTCCATCTCCTATATCCCACCCCCCTCTCCAGCATCTTGCTAGACATGTTCGCCTGAATTTCTTATAAGACACATTTCAAATTCTTTGGTCCCGTAATGACTTCAGTATTTCTCTGACAATCCTGCTTCTCCTATTGTTTCTATTTCTACTGAGGGTTTCCAGCACCCTTTTAGCCACACAGCCTTGAAATTTGTTACACAATCCTCTGTACCTGGCAACTTATTCAAACATGGTTCGATCCTGCCATTTCCACTGGCACAACTCATTGTGAATATGTCTTCTTCACTATCATCACCAAATTTCAGGCATTGTGGATTCTCACAATACCTAATTCACCTCACCTCCTCTCTCCTTCTTCTAGCCCATTCTATACACAGTCATCAGTGTTATCCTGAGGAGCCTATTATTCCTAAATACATTCAATGACACCCTTCAGCCTGTTGAATAAAACCCAAACTCCCTAGACTGCTTTTTAAGATTCCTTGAACCTGATCTCAACCAATTTCTTTTTGTTTGTTTGTTTGTTTCCATCTAAACTCTTTCAGTAAGGTACATCCCTGCCTTATTGAACTGCATTGTACTTTATTTATGTTTTATTTTTTATTCCCCAAATCATTATTATTCCCCTCTAGATCGTCCTTCCCCATTATCTCTACATGTCAAAATCCACTCTTATATCAAGGCACCAATCAAATTCCACTACCTATTCTCTGAAGCTTTTTCATATTTTCTGCTGTAAGTTATCTTTTTCACCTCAAAACACCTACAGAGTTTTATATACATCTCTTTTATGGCACTTCTACTTTTTTTATTATTATTAAGATCTAGATAGATAGCTAGGTAGATAGCTAGCTAGCTAGCTAGCTAGATAGATAGATAGATAGACAGACACAGATAGAGATAAACAGGTAGAGATAGCTATAAAGCTTGCCAAGCTCCTTGAGTAACTAATGTATTGCCTTGCACTTATTTGGTCCCAATTCACATAGGGAATAACGTTGCTAAATTCTCACCAGAGGAGTCAGAAATGAAAGAAGTTACATTGCAATTTGGCCAGGAAGCATTTTCTCTAATATCGGAAAGAACATAGAAATGTGAAGAGGGTTTGGATGGGCTATTCTGGTTTAAACGACCAAATTGTTGGAAGACACTTTTGAAAGAGTCTTTTAAAATAACATTAATCAATCATCTAGTTATGGCCCTTCCAAGATTCAAGAATCTGGTCAGATAGCTGATGTCTGTGGATCCAAGTAGTATCTTCAAATACTGTTTGCTGTTTATGATAGAAGCAAAGACAAAAGGACTTTATCCATATTTTCTTTTAGAAATATTATGTTTTACCTTTAGGTCTATGATTCATTTTGAGTTCATTTTTGTGAAAGCTGTAAGGTCTGTGTCTAGATTAATTTCATTACATATGGATGTTCAATTAGTCTAACATCATTTGTTAAAAAGACTATCCTTGTCCCATTGGATTGCTTTTGTTTCTTTGTTAAAGATCAGTTGACTGTATTTGTATGAGTCTATATCTAGGTCTTCCATTTTGTTCCATTCATCTATGTGTCTATTTCTTCTTCAATACCATGGTGTCTTGTTGAATAATTCTAGCTAAATGTATTGACTAATATTATTTACCATATAATATATTAAATGCTTTAACTTCATTATCTCATTGTTCTGGTTACCTAATGCCACTCTGACAGGAATATACCACAAATGGGATGGTCTTAACAAACCAGGAGTTTATTCTCTTACAATTTGGAGATGTTAAGTCCAAGTTCAAATTGCCAGGATTTTGGGGCTGGGTGAAAGCCCCTCAGCCTTGGGCTTCAGCCCTGCCTCCAGCTCTCGGCCCACTGAAGCTAGAGGGTTTTCTTCACTCAGACAGCTGCTGGCTGCTGAGGCTGCCAAGCCCAAAGTTGACAAGTAAAAATGCACAGTCCCAATGTTACCAAACCACATGGCAGGCCATTAACTCAAATCCTTTGTAAGTCCCAAGGTTAGCAGAGCATGGCAGGCTGCTGCTGAACAATGACATGGATACATGCAGGGTCCAAGCAAGCCATAAGCTAGAGACCATTCTCAAAGCTGCTGCTTATATACAGGAAGCAGGCAACATCCCAAAGGCAGTTACTCAGCTGCTTATGGTAGATTCCACCACGGAGCTGATTGCCAGTCTCATCATGGGGAATAACTACCACCAGCTGCCCAGCCACTCAACCAGGCCCAGCCAAGTTGACACACAAACATCACCACCACACTCATTTAATTCTCACAGCAATCCTGATGACACTAAATGATTTTCACTAGTTTTCAGATGTGAATGTTGAGGCACAGATCTGTTGAATAAAATTTCCAGGATTAAACAGCTACTAAGTAAAAGTCTCTCAGACTTTGGTCATGTTGTCAGAAGGAACCAGTTCCTGGAGAAGGATATCATGCTTAAAGTAAAATAGATGATCAGCAAAAAAACAGGGAAGACTCTCAATGAGATGAATTGACACAGGGGCTGTGGTGATGGGCTCAAGCATGGCAAGATTGTTAGGATGGCACAGAACTGGTCATTGTTTCATTTGGTTGTACATAGGGTCACTGTGAGTCAGAACTGACAATGACACCTAAAAACAATGAATAAAAATGACAAAAAGTGAATGAAAGTAACTTTACACTAGACTCTACCCACCTACCTACAACTATACTACACTACATTGTTCCTGGTAAAGAAGAAAGACCATTGGCCCTGGGACTAGTCAAGTGTTCAACCCATCTCTGCTATTTACTATTAGTTGTATGACCATGAAACTTACTTAATCTCTGTGATACTTATTATTTATATAATGGTCAAAATAATACCTACCTGGAAGACATTTAATAGAAATAAATGTCTGTGCAACCCAGCTGCAGGCTCCCCACCCTTAATTTTTCTCTTCTCTTTGGGAGAAACAATTCTTCTCACATCTGATTCTAAGTAGTCCACTTTTCTGTTTCATGCTCCTCCCTGTTCTTCCACTCCCCACTAGTCATCACTTACTTCTAAGTATTCCTGGAGCTTCATAAAATGGAACAATATAGCACATCCATGCCTAAATCCACCACTTACTTGTATAAAACATCAGCAGAACTTTTGAAATTAAAAGTTTTCTCTATTTTTTGGATCAAAATCTTGGCTTGCATGTTACACAGAGTAGTCTGTTATCATCTCTGTATAGCATGAGGGGTGAAATCAATGTGTAGTGTGAGGATATAGAAATCTCATGCCTAATAGTGAAAGAATAAAGGATTTTTTTTTTCTTGCAGTTACGTATGTAAAGTGTCTAGTACAATGCCTGGCATAGAAATGCTGTCAATAAATGTAAGTTGCCAGTCACTGGCTCAGAAGGAAAATGGAGGAATGGTGATTGAAATATTAAAAAGAAAAGAAATGAACACTTTTGTGAACTTTAGATAGCTTACCACATGACTTACTACAACTAACTGAAATGGACACAAGATGAAACCTCTATTGATCAGTATCAATTTCTAAAAAAAACTTTCCTGTTGTTATATATGTTTAAAAGCTCATCTGGGTAAAAATTAATATTATTTACAAATACAAATTAATTCCCAACTCACAGAGTGAATATTATCATTTTCTAATAAAGATCAAATTATCAATTTTTCTCTTGTGGACTGAGTGTGCTTTTAAGGTGTTTTACCTAAAAACTTATTGCCAAATCCAAAGTCATCTAGATTTTCTCCATATTTTCTTCTGGAAATTTTAGAGTTTTGTGTTTGCCTTTTAGGTCTATCATCTATTTTGAGTGAATTTTTGTGAAAAGTATAAGATCTCTGTCTAGACTCATTGTTTCATCAAATGCATATGGATGTTCAATTGGTCTGACACCATTTGTTGAAAGGACTATCCATTGAATTGTCTTTGCTCCTCTGTCAAAAATCAGCTATGTTTGATGAGTCTATTTTTGGCCCCTCCATTCTGTGCCATTGATGTTGTTGTTGTTAGGTGCCGTCGAGTCATCTCTGACTCATAGTGACCCTATGCACAGCAGAATGAAACACTGCCCGGTCCTATGCCAGCCTCATGGTCCTTGGTATACCTGAGCCCATCCTTGTAGCCACTGTGTCAATCCATCTCTTTCAGGGCCTTCCTCTTCTTTGTTGACCCTCCACTTTACCAAGCATACTATCCTTCTCCAAGGACTGGTCCCTTCTTACAACATGACCAAAGAAAGTGAGACAAAGTCTGGCCATTCTCGCTTCCAAGGAGCATTCCGGCTGCATTTCTTATAAGACAAATTTGTTAGTTCTTTTAGCAGTTCATGGTGCTTTCAACATTCTTCACCAATACCACACCTCAAAAGCATTGACTCTTCTTCGGTCTTCTTTATTCATTATCCAGCTCTCAGATGCATATGAGGCTATTGAAAATACTATGGCTAGTGTCAGGAGCACCTTAGTCTTCATGGGGACATCTTTGCTTTTCAGCACTTGAAAGATGTCTTTTGCAGCAGATTTAATCAATGCTATACATCATCTGATATCTTGACTGCTACTTCCACTGGTGTTGACTGTAGAACCAAGTAATATGAAGTCTTTGACAACTTCAGTCTTTTCTCCATTTATTGTGATGCTGCTTATTGGTCCAGTTGTGAGGATTTTTGTTTTATTTATATTGAGGTGTAATTCATACTGCAGACTATATTCTTCAATCTTCATCAGTAAGTGCTTCAAAATAATACCTACCTGGTCATCCTCACTTTCAGCAAGCAAAATTGTGTTGTCAGCATATCACAGGTTGTTAATGAGTCTTGCTCCAATCCTGATGCCACATTCTTCTTCATATAGTTCAGCCTCTTGGATTATCTGCTCAGCATACAGGTTGAATAAGTATGGCAAAAGAATACAACCCTGATGCACTCCCTTCTTGATTTTATGCCATGCAGAGTCCCCTTGTTCTATTCAAACAACAGCCTCCTGATCTTTGTACATGTTCCTCATGAGTATAATCAAATGTTCTGGAATTCTCATTCCTCCCAATGTTATCCATAATTTATTATGATCCACACAATCAAATGCTTTTGCGTAGTCAATAAAACACAAGAAAACATCTTTCTGGTGTTCTTTGCTTTCAGCCAAGATCCATCTGACATCAGCAATGATATCTCTTGTTCCACATCCTCTTCCAAATCCAGCTTGCATTTCTGGAAGTTCTCTGTCAATATACTGCTGCAACCATTTTTGAAATATCTTCAGTAAGATTTTACTTGCATGTGATAGTAATGA
>NW_006921797.1:2380062-2386282 GCF_000298275.1 Orycteropus afer afer | reverse complement strand
ATTTCCCTTTCTTGCCTTATGGCCCTGGCTAGGACTTCCAGTACAATGTTGAATAGAAGTGGTGATAGCGGGCATCCTTGTCTAGTTCCTGCTCTCAAGAGGAATGGTTTCGGTCTCATGGACTTGTTTTAATTGTCTTAAATTTCAACTTGAACTTTCATATGAGCAGTTGATAGTCCGTTCCACAATGAGCTCCTGGCCTTCTTTTGGCTGAACACACTGAGCTTCTCCATTGCCTCTTACCACAAATGTTGTCAGTCTGATTCCTGTGTGCTCCATCTGGCAATTTCTATGTGTATAGCTTCCATTTCTGTTGTTGGAAACAAATATTTGAAATGAGCAAGTTGTTGGTCTTACAAAATTCTATAGTGTGATCTCCAGCATTATTTCTATCACCAAGGCCAAATATTCCAACTACCAGTGATTCTTCTTCGTTTCCAACTTTTGCATTCCAATCACCCGTGATAATCAGCACATTTAACTATGTGTTCAGTCAATTTCAGACTGTACAAGTTGTTAGAAATCTTCAATTTCCTCATCTTTGGCTTTAGTGGTTTGTGTGTAAATTTGAATAATAGCAGTATTAACTGGCCTTCCTTGTAGGTGTATGGATGTTATCCTATCACTGATAGCATTGTACTTCAGGATATATCTTGAAACATTCTTTGTAATGATGAATGTTACACCATTCCTCTTCAATTTTTCATTCACGGCATAATAGATCATATGGTCATCTGTTTCAAAATGGCCAAAACTGATCCATTTCAGCTCACCAATGCCTAGGATATCAATCTTTATGCATTCCATTTCATTTTTGACAACTTTCAATTCTCCTAGATTCATACTTTGTATATTCCATGTTCTGATTATTAATGGATGTTTGCAGCTGTTTCTTCTCATTTTGAGTTGAGCCACATCAGCAAATGGAGGTCCTGAAAGCTCTACTTCATCCATATCATTAAGGTCAACTCTACTCTGATGAGACAGCTCTTTCCTGCCTAGAGGCTCTCCCCCTTAGCTGTTCTGGACTTTTATAATGATGTGGACAGGTTTTATATATATGTGCAATTGATACAATTGATACTATATATATATATGATAAAATTACCATTCTGCCTTGTTTATTGTAACTTTTCAGTAAGTCTTGAAGTCCTGTAATGTCAATCTTCTGACTCTTCTTTTTTCAGCATTGTGTTAGCTCTTCTAGGTCTTTTATTTTTCTACATAAACTTTAGAATGAGTTAGTCAATATCTACAAAATAACTTTCTTCTGAGATTTTGATTGTGATAATGTTGATTCTATAAATCAAATTGGGAAAAATTAACATCTTAACAATACTGAGTCTTCTAATCCATGAATATTTACATTTACTTAGATTTTATTTCTTTCATGAGAGTTTTGTAGTTTTCTGCATATAGATCCTGTACAAATTTTGTGAGATTTATATCTAAGTCTTTCAATTTTTTTTATGTGTTATTGTAAAAAAAAAAAAAAAAAAAAAAGAACAACTCACTACTGTTGCATCAGATCCAACTCATTGCAACCCCTCCTTGGGTTTCTGAGGCAGTATCACTTTGGAAGTATATTGCCCACCTTTCCTTCCAAGGATTGGCTGGTGGGTTTGAACCACCAGCCTTCTGGTTAACAGTCAAATGCCTTAGGAACTATTATTTTTTTAATTTCAAAGTCTACTTGTTTACTGCTCAATCACAGAAAAGCAATGACTTTTATATATTAACCTTGCATCATGTAAATTTGTTATAATTATTTATTAGTTCTAGGAAATTTTTAGTCAATTCTTAAAGTTTTTCTGCATAGACAATCATCTGCAAACAAAGGTGGTTTTATTTCTTCTTTCCCAATCTGTACACATTTTATTTTATTTTATTGTCTTATTACACTAATGTGATGCTGAATAGTAGTAGTGAGAGAGGGCATCTTTTCTGTTCCCAGTCTTAAGGGAAAGGTTTCCAACTACATAGGATGTTAGCTGCAGGTTATGTATATATGTTCTTTATCAAGTTGAGAACATTTCCCTCTATTCCTAGTTTGTTCAGAGCTTTTATCATGAATGGGAAGATCCTACTTTTAAAGTGTCAAAACTCCTTTTTAACTATTATTTTTCATTTCTATGTTTTTCTAAATTGTGCATATTTATCCATGTTATTTTTATACTCATTTTTCCTAAAATGGTGCAATTAAGCCATCTGGAGATTTTCTTAAAGACATACTAAATTGCTAAGATTTTACCCCCAGGTAAAATCAGTTACTGCAATTATGTGCAATAATATAGCAGCTTATTCTAAGTATCTCGAAGATTTGTTTTTGGAAAAACAATTAAGAAGAGATTCTGTTTCTCACAAACATGCTTTCAGCATGAATGCTGTAGAAATGCATGTACAGGACACTTTGACACTGGGTTTGTAAAAGTCATATGATGAAAATTATCTCCAGGTAAAAGAGCAAAGATTTCTTCTTTTCTAGAGAAAATTTACATATCCATGAGAATAGCAGGTTAATTGCTTGAAGGTACAATGAAGATCAGAGTTCTAGTTAGATTGATTCACTAAGGAGTTGTGCAATGTTGGACAAATCAACTGACACCTCTGTAGTTCTGGTTTCCCGTTTTCAAGTGCAGATGATAATAATACTTTCTCCCCATCCCCACTGTGTTCCTTACCTATTTCACAGTATTAATTTGGGGCTAAACAAGATGATGGATGGAAAATTTGTTTTTAAACATTTTAAGCTTGGTACAAATGAAAAGTATTATTATTATTAGAAGTATAAGATAGGAAGAGAACTCTGGTGGTGAAGAAGTTCTGAGATTCTCTCATTTTTGTTGTTGTTGTGTCTGCCATCGAGTGGCATCTGAATCATAGAGACCCCTCCTTGGATTCCCGAGGCCATATCACTACGGAAGTAGATTGCCCAACCTTCCTTCCAAGGAATGGCTGGTGGGTTTGAACCACCAGCCTTCTGGTTCGCAGTCAAATGCCTTAGGCACTACGCCACCAGAGATTCTCTCATTAGGCTTTTATATTTAAACTCTATTTCACTGCAAATTCATTTTCTAGGATTTCAAGATTGTAGTTTAGATCCATTGCTGGGGTGAAAAATAATGTAAGGCAATCACTAGAAGAAGAAGTTTTAAAAATGTATCACCAATTTAAAATCTGGCCTGGTCAATGCAAATGCAGTCCTTGTTCCAGTTTGTCTTATTTAATCCACCAATTCACCAGCCAAAGAGGTGATTAATTGCTCATTTTGAAGATTTCATGGTAGTGAATTTGAGTCAGAGGGTCAGAATATTTGGCTGTTCTAAATGGTGTGGAAATAACCGGCTTCACCCTTCCCTACTCACCCAAGTTAGTTGACACAAGTTATTTGCAAAGTCAATCACCCCTGCAAGTAGCTAACAATGAGTTCTGACTATGCTCCAGGAACCATGCTATGAATACAGAGATTAAAAGATAAGATCCTGTGGGAAAACCACCCTGAAATACTACTCACTGACAAAAAGGAATGAACTATTGCATAATGCAACTTGAATGAGCTTCAAAGAAATTATGCAGAGTAAAAAAATTAAAATCTCTTTTATGTAACATTCATGAAATAACATAGTTATCGATATGAAGAATGGATTAGTGATTGCCAGGAGTACAGTGTGGGGATGGCAGGAATGAATGTGACTATAAGGAAAGTAACATGAGGGACTCTTGTGGTGATGCTACAGTTAAGTATCTTGATTGTGGTGGTGGTTATGCAGGGCTACAAATGTGATAAAAATGTGTATAACTATACATACACAAGTGCATATATAACTAGTGAAAGCTGAATAAACTCCATGAATTGTCCCAAGGTCAATTTGTTGGTTTTCTAAGATTTTAACATTGGGAGAGACTGGAGGAAGGATCATAGAACTTCCATGTACATTTCTGTGCAGACCTTGTAAATATATATTTCAAAATAAAATTTAGACAAAAGGAAAACATTTTCTGCCCTCTAGAAGCTTAAAGTCAGGTCTCCTTAATCTTCCCAGCCCATGGGAACCAATAAGTTCCATTGACACACATGTCTCATATTTGAAGTTCTCCAGCCCTACCCTCTGAGTTTCACCTTGTTATTTCTGGGTGCCTTCAGAGAATTTTTTTTGTGTTTCCTCCTCCTGCCTCAGTCTCTATTGCTTATGGAGTTACCACTGCCTAGTTCTCAGAGCTGTCTTTGAAGACACAAGTCTTACCCCAATATGATTGTCCCTGAAAATTTCAGAACTTGTCCAAAGAGCTACTAAAGGAAAAGGCAACTCCGTCCTCTCCACATTCTCTGTCCCTCCACACTTTTCCACCCAATCAACAGCCTTCTCACAGACCATGTCCCCCATTACAAATCAACACATGAGATATATCCCTGAGGGTTCACCCATCCCACCATATCACCAAGACTGTATGGTTGCCCAATGTCCTTTTAGGGTCTAATAGAAACCAAATCTTCTGATTGAGGCTAAAATAAAATATTTAAACCAAGAACCTAAATCAGGCAAAGCTCCCAAAGAGGTGATACTTGAACTGAGAATTTAAGGAAAAGGAGAAATTCTCTAGGTAAAAAGAAGGCAACAGAGAATTACTGGCAAAAGGACCTTATGTGTAAAGATATTGGGAGAAGACATTATAGCCAAGGAAGAGAGGTGGTTCACTACTGAGGTGTTAATGTTGAAGAAGAGTGGCACAGATGAGGAATGGAACCCAAATCTGCTTACTTCCAAGGCTCATATTTCCCCTGTGACTCCATGGAAGGAGTATTCTCAGATACAACTATACCAAAACCACTGCATTCTTTCACACTCAGAACTTCCACCTATCCTGAGACATCTAGAACTCAATGTGTCCAGCTTGACAGACTCTCTTTGGCCCCAGAACAGCAATGAGATGATTGAGAAAGGCTGAGAAGGAGCTACTTTTGCCCTGTGGTTCTCACAGACGCTCCTTAAACTAAACATGTATAAATGTGTGTAATCAGCTTTTCATTTTAGTTTTATGTCAGTTTCTGCTGTAGAATCACCCTTCCTTTCCACTCTAGGAAAAGGTCTGAGGCAGAGTAGAAAGCAAAGATGGTGCTGTAGAAAGATTGGACTTAGAACCAGATGATCTCAGTATGAACCAAAGTTCTACACCCCTTACAAGCTCTATAGATTTAGGCAAACTCATTTCAATGAGCCTTAGTATACCGACCTGTAAAATGAGGGTAAGAATCTACCACACAGAGTTGTTATATTAAACAGGGAAATATATATGAAAATGTCTTTCTCAGGTCTTAGCACTTGAGAGATACATGTTTGTTTTTTTAATTATTACTTTTTAATTCTAATGGTGGTTTCCCTCTCTTCTTCACAACCTAAGATTCTTGTGTTTTCTCTCACTGCATGTCATAATTTGAAATTATCTTAAAGCAAATCTATGAGACAACTATTATAGTGCCAGTCATTTATTTGGAGGAGAAAAAACACCTGTAAGGGAGAAGAAAATTAATACCAGAAAGGAAAGGCAGCCAGAGAGGGGGCATTAACAAGCCAGCTATCACTATGACCATGGGTGTGAAATTACACTAGGGAAGGCCTAAAAGCCAGTGTAGAAGGATATCTCAGAGAAGGAAGCATTATTTATACATCACAGGTTGGGGTGTTCTTAGGGGTCATTAATGTCCTGGCAATTCTGGTCTACTATGCAGCAGCAAAGCGGATTCTGGAAGACAGAGAAAGACCTCAGGCCAAGACACACAAGTGCTAACGGAAGACACTTGGAAGTTGTATAATGAGGTGGTAAGGGAGGGGATATGAGTAGGCACCAAGTGCAACAGGGTCTGAGAAGCACATGTGCATAAAGCCAATAAATATTATTAGTGTGCACTTTACCTTTTAACAGACAAAAATTATTAAGTTACTAACGGAAGACACTTGGAAGTTGTATAATGAGGTGGTAAGGGAGAGGATACGAGTAGGCACCAAGTGCAACAGGGTCTGAGAAACACATGTGCATAAAGCCAATAAATATTATTAGCGTGCACTTTACCTTTTAACAAACAAAAATTATTAAGTTACTTAATGACTTTAATAGGAGCTCTGGTAGCATAGTGGCTAAGTCACTTGCCTGCTAACCAGACGGCTGGCGGTTCAAACCCACCAGCCACTCCTCGGAAGGAAGGTTGGGCAATCCTACTTCC
>NW_006921797.1:2379457-2379962 GCF_000298275.1 Orycteropus afer afer | reverse complement strand
ATTTCTGGAAGTTCTCTGTCAATATACTGCTGCAACCATTTTTGAAATATCTTCAGTAAGATTTTACTTGCATGTGATAGTAATGATATTATTTGATAATTTCCACATTCTATGGGATAACCTTTCTTTGGAATGGGTAAGATTATAGATCTCTTCAAGTCAGTTGGCCAGGTGGCTGTCTTCCAAATCTCCTGGCATAGCCAAGTGAGTGCCTCCAGTCTGGCATCCACTTGATCTCAGTGGATACTCTGTTAATTACTGGAGCCTTGTTTTTGCCACTTCCTTCAGTGCAGTTTTGACTTCTTCCTTCAATACCATTGGTTCTTGATCATATGTCACCTCCTGAAATGGATGAACATCGACCAATTATTTTTGGTATAGTGACTTTGTGTATTCCTTCCAACTTCTTGTGATGTTTCCTGCATCATTCAATGTATTGCCCATAGAAGCTTTCAATATTGCAACTCAAGGCTTAATTTTTTTCTTCATTTCCTTCAGCTGGAGA
>NW_006921797.1:2377607-2379357 GCF_000298275.1 Orycteropus afer afer | reverse complement strand
GCGAGAATGGCCAGACTCCGTCTCACCTATTTTGGTCATGTTGTCAGAAGGGACCATTCCCTGGAGAAGGATGTCATGCTTGGTAAGGTGGAGGGTCGAAGAAAGAGGGGGAGGCCTTCAACGAGATGGATTGACATGGTGGCTGCAACGATAGGCTCAAATATAGCAGGGATCATGGAGCTGGCGCGGGATTGGGCAGTATTTCGTTCTGTTGTGCATGGGGTCACTATGAGTTGGAAACCACTCGACGGTACCTAACAACAACAATAACATTAATGTATTAAAATATATTAATATATTGCTAATGTAAAATCATCCTTTTGTTTCTAGGATTAAATAATGCTTGATTTTTATTTTTTAAAATATGCTGTTCAATTTGGTTAGCTAACATTTCAGTTGTAATTTTTGCACGAGTAACCATTAGTAAAATTGACCAGTGGCTAAGGCACTTGACTGCTAACCAGAAGGCTGATGGTTCAAACCCACCTGCCACTCCTCAAAAGGAATATGCGGCAATCTACTTCCGCAGTGATACTGCCTTGGCAACCCAAGGAAGGGTTGCTATGAGTCGGGTCTAACTCCAGGCACATAACAACAACAACAACATGATATACTGTGTATGTAATTTTTTATATGTTTTGTATCTGCTGCTCTTTTTGGATGCCATCAAGTAATACTCATATTGATCCCCTCCATGTGACAGAGAAGAATTGTGCCATAGAGTTTTCTTGGCTATAATCTTTATGGAGCAGATACACTCCAAGTCTTTCTCCTACAGAGTTCCCGGGGTGGTTCACACCAAGGACTTAACAATTATGCCACCAGATCTCCTGCTCAGCATTATACTGACCTCACAAAATGAGTAAGACTATTTTACCTCTATCTCTGTTTTCATAAACACTTCTATAAGATAGAAACTACCTATTGCTTGCAGTTTGGTTCCGCTCATCTGTAAAGTGGGCTGAACCTACCTACAGGTTTTAGGGTAGAGACTGATTTCTTTCTTCTTGGATTAATTTCAGCATTTTACACATTTCCAGAAATGTATCATTTTATTGCATCCAGATTCATTGACATGTTATTCAGTGTATTATATTTACTATATTTAAAAAAATTTCTTTTATGTCTGTGATTATTTCCTTTATTTCACCCCAGATTTCATGTATTGTGGTAGTTGTGTGGCAACTTGGGTGGGCCTGGTTTGAGTGGCTGGGGAGCTGGATGTAGTTATTCCCCATGATGAGACTGGTAATCAACTCCATGGTGCAACATACTGGAGCAGCTGACTAGCTGTCTTAGGGATGGGGTCTGCATCCAGTGCATAAGGACAAGTGTTGAGAAAGGTCTCTAAGCTTTTGGCATGCTTGGACCCTGCATATAGCTCAGTCTTCATCTCAATAGCCTGCCATGCTGCTTCTGCTGATCTGGGAACTGTTTCTGGATTTGAACTAGTGGCCTGTGGTGTTGTTTGATAATTTGGGGACTGTGCCATTGTACTTGTCAGCCTTGGGTTTGTCAGCCTCAGCAGCCAGCAGCTGCCTAAGTTAAGAGAACCCTCCAGCTTCAGTGGACCAGGAGCAAGGGGCAGAGCTGAAGTCCAAGTTTGAGGGGCCTTCACCTAGCCCCTAGAGCTGGCACTTTGAACTTGGACCTCTAGTTTCCTAAATTGTAAGAGAATAAAATCCCTGTTTTTTAAAACCAACCATTTGTGGTGTTTTCTGATAGAGCAGCACTAGAGGACCAAAACAAG
>NW_006921797.1:2375175-2377507 GCF_000298275.1 Orycteropus afer afer | reverse complement strand
AAAAAAAAAAAAAAAAAAAAGTATTGTTATAACTAAGTTGTTTCTCTCAACATTATGTTTGAGTGAAGTATTCTTGTTTTTCTGTGTAAACCTAACTTAGTCCCACTACAACTCAATGTTCCACAGTAAGCATAGATATTATTTTACTTATTTTTCTAGCAACAGACCCCTAATTTGCTGCCCCTCCTTGTTGCCATAAGTATTTCAATAAATGAACATCATCACTCCTGTATTCTTGTTGTTGTTGTTGTTATGTGCCGTCGAGTCGGCCCCAACTCATAGCGACCCCTCCTTGGGTTTCCGAGGCAGTATCACTTATGAATCTGTAAAACAGTTTTTTAATTTATGTACCCAAGCAACAAGGTTATGCATACTTAATGTCACTGATAGATTGCTGTCTCATTTTCTAATTCCCCACATCCTTGCCAACAAATGGCATT
Source organism: Orycteropus afer afer (assembly GCF_000298275.1). Taxonomy (NCBI): domain Eukaryota; kingdom Metazoa; phylum Chordata; class Mammalia; order Tubulidentata; family Orycteropodidae; genus Orycteropus; species Orycteropus afer. Next base: position 2,377,067 of record NW_006921797.1, on the reverse strand, counting down.
ATTTGTTTTGCTAATATTTCTCAATCTGATTGATTCAGGATGGCATTTCATTGCTTTTCAAATTTGCATTTCTCAAAGTAATGGAAACATTGCTCACATCTTAATAGAATTATAGGTTAATCACTTTGCTCATTTCATGGCACACAAGGACTCTATCCTCTAAATTATCTAATCATAGTCTGCTCATTTTTCTAGTAGGTTTCCTACCATTTCTTACTGATTTGTAGTTCTCTGTATGGTCTAGATTTTTGTGTTCTTTGTCTTACACTTTGAAAATAATTCTCCAATTTTGTCATCTTCTGTTAATGTTGCTTATCCTCTCCTTCATTGAATATGACCTACATTTTTATTTTGTTAAATCTTTCACCTTTGCTATTTATATTTTAAGCTCTTCTAGTCTTGTCCAAGAAGTGGTTCCCTCATAAAATTTTATAAATATTCTGAATTTTTTATTGTCTTCTGTCACATTTACATGTTTACTATTCTCATTTAGAAGTTATTTCAATTAGAAATCTTTTACATATGATGTAAGGTAGGGATCCAACTTTATTTTTTCCCAATTTTAATGTGACATTTCTCTTAAAAGTAGCTACAAAATAACCTATCCTTTCTGAGCATTCTTTTTAATTATTTACAGCATACTACTATGACTTTGTTATATGTTTTAATAATATCTAGTAAGGTGATTTCCCTTTTCCTGTTCTTTTGTTTATGTTAATCATCTTATTTATTTGTGAAATGTTAGTTTTCCATACACATTTTTAGAATCAATTTATCAAGTTCCTCTTCAAAATCCTCTGGTAGTTTAATTAACTTACATCAAAGATTAGTTGGTACATTTATTTGGGCATTACTGACACCTTTACACCATCCCATCTGTAAACATGGTGTACTCCATTTATTCAGATATTATTTTATATTCTTTAATAGTATTTTACACTTTATCCATAGTGGTCTTATGAATTCTTTTGCTATAAGGATACTTTATATTCAAAGCTCATTGAAAATAATGTATTTTCTCTAATTTTCTATTTGATTATCATTAATGTAACAAAATACTATTGATTTTTATAAGTTATTTTTATATCCAGTAACTTTGCTAAGCATTTTTGTTATTTTTCATAGATTAGCTGCTAATTCTTTTTGTGTTTGGGGTTAATGATTGTCATTTAATTAAAAAAAAAAAAGGTTTTATTGTTCCTTCCTATCACTATTCCTATGTGTCTTTTCTTATTGTATAGCCAATATAAACAGTAAGAGGGACAATGGCCATCCTTCTCTTGTACCTGATCTTAAATCACCTCCTTTAATATGATGTTTGCAGTAAACTTTTGTCACATAGCTTTTATAAAATTAAGGAAAAGATGGTTTACTAAAAGAATAAATAAATGTACATATATAACCGAACCAAACTCACTGCCATCAAGTTGATTCCAATCATAGTGACCTCCATTGGGTTTTCAAGGCTGTAAATCTTTACAGAAGTAAATCACCCCATCTTCCTTTCATGGAGTGGCTGGTGGGTTTAAACTTCTAAACTTCTAATTATCAGCCAAATGTCTTATCCACTATGCCACCAGAGCTCCATACACACACACACACACACACACACATATATACGCATTGACTTGTCTAATATTTTTTTATGATTTAAGAAAAGTAACAGTTGAAATAATTGTATCATTTTACTCTGTCCATTAATGTATTATTATATTCAGTAACTCTAGATCCAGTCAGCTGCAGGGATCCAGGTGAGGAGAGGGAACTCAGGCATGCCCAAAGAAATAGGGCAGGAGAGCAGGAGAAAGGGGATTAAAAGCCAGGAACCTGGACACAGGAGCAGTCAGCCACAGGGGTCCAGGTGAGGAGAGGGAAATCAGGCATGGCCAAAG
>NW_006921797.1:2373607-2375075 GCF_000298275.1 Orycteropus afer afer | reverse complement strand
GCCTGCTAACCAGACGGCTGGCGGTTCAAACCCACCAGCCACTCCTCGGAAGGAAGGTTGGGCAATCCTACTTCCATAGTGATACTGCCTCGAAAACCCAAGGAGGGGTCGCTATGAGTCGGGGCCGACTCGACGGCACATAACAACAACAACAACAACAATGACTTTAATAGAATGTCTGGCACCAGTTGTGGGGATGAGGGACAAGGGTTTTATGGAGGTTCTCCTAGAACTACATAATGAGGACTGCTACATTTTTTTTTTTTTTTCCTAGTTTGGAGTGAGGCAGGCTCCCATATCTGGCATTCATCTGTGTGCATTAACCTGCGTCCAAAGTGATCATCCCTTTCAAGAGCGTTTCTGATCTAAGCACAAGAAAATGTGGTTTAGATTACAAAAGGTGGCCATGCCCGGAAAGTGGGCCTGAGAACATTTATTTCCTGAGGGCATCTGTATCTCTGCTTAGATGATAGTTGGGGAAAGACAGTTTCAAGATCACAGGGAAATCTAACAGCTGTAGGGAAGAGCCCCAGGCACACTACCATCTGTGCTGGGCAGTGGACTCTATTAAAGCTCTGGAAACCAGCAAGTATCTGGCAGTGGCTCAATATCTGTGACACAGGTTGTAATAAATAATCAGTTACGTTAATTTGTTTCCTCCAAATTAGAAAGCTTAGTTGAACTCCTGGCTTCATTTTAGCCTAGACTTCGCATAATTTAGCTATGCAAGCCAGAAAAGAGTAGGCTGAATGTCTGAGGAGCAAATGGCATCTGTTCTTCTGACTTAAAGAAGCATAAAAAAGAAACAAGGAGCCATGGGTGTTGATGCCACAGCTCAGAGAAGTGTAAGGAGGTCAGCATCTGCTCTTGTAAGCACTGCTGAAGCTCCTCCTTCAAGCCAGTAGAGCTGGAGAAGCACTCTCCCACATCAATCTCCCAAACCACAACCCTGGATAGTAAGTTAATAATGTGTTGTGCTGTTAATGAACTTGGTCTGGCCGTGGTGACAGAATTCATTAGGGAACATTTATCCTCCACTCAATGAAGAGAAAAATGACTTCAATAAAAACTATGCCAGCTTTATAGATATATTATCTTTATTAAAGAGGCATTTCCAATAGTAATATTTGTTACATATTCCTATAATTAATCTCTTAGATCAACCTCTCCATATATATTACTGTTGGATACATGCTGGAAAGCTTTAAGGAAAACAAATATGATCATACAGCTCTACTGTAATTGAAAATATAATAAAAAGGTTGTTATAAAATATGTTTATATTTTGATTCTGTTGCATCAATTTATAGTCCACCTAGTTCTAACTTAAGACACAGCTTGCCTTATAATGAGCCTCTCTTAGTTGTATATGTATGGATGACAGTTGCAAGGATACATTAAAAGGACAAGAGTCCTGTTATGCAGTTAAAGTTCATTATTTGTGTGCTTTTTTTTTTTTTTTTTTTTT
>NW_006921797.1:2363777-2367097 GCF_000298275.1 Orycteropus afer afer | reverse complement strand
TTTTTTTTTTTTCCTATTAGTTTCACCATAGGTTGATTTCTCTTGTTTGTCTTCTCAAAGAAGCAACTTTATTTTATTTATTCACATTTATAAAATACTTTAAACTTAATGACAATAAAGCTAATTCATGTCAATATGTGAGGGACACAGTTAAAATAGTATTTATAGAAAATTTTATAGTTTTAAGAATTGGCTTAGTTATCTAGTGCTGCTATAACAGAAATACCACAAATGGGTGGCTTTAGCAAACAGAAATTTATTTTCTCACAGTTTAGGAATCAAGAAGTCCAAATATAGGATGCTGACTATAGAGAAAGGTTTTCTCTCTTTCTCTGTCAGCTCTGGAGAAAAAGGTTCTTGTCTCTTTTGAGTTTCTGTTCCTAAATAATCTTTTGGCTTCACATCTCTTTCCCTCATCTCTCCTTCTTTCATTTGCTTGTTTAATCTCTTGTATTTTTTAAAAGAGAACAACTCAAGACACACCCTAGCCTAATTTTGTCTCATTACCATAACAAAGACAACTCATTTCCAAATGAGTAACCATAGGCATAGAGGTTAGGATTTACAGCATATATTTTTTGGGGGCAGAATTCAATCCACAAAATTTTATCCTTTGGCCTTCCAAAATTCCTGTACTTGCCACAAGCATAACACTTCATCACATCATCTCAAAAGTCTTATATCAACTCCAAGTCCAAATTCCATTCTGGGACAAAATTCCTCTTCATCTGTGAACCTGTGAAATCTCTGATACAAGTTATCTGCTTCCAGAGTGCAATGGTGGAACAGGTACAAGGCACACATTTCCATTACAAACAGCAGAAATTGGAGGGAGACAGGATAAGAGACACCAAGCAAATCCAAAACCTACCAGACAAATTTACATTAGCTCTCAAAGCTTGAAAATACTCCTCTCTTCTCTGAGACTATCTAGGCAATGGCCCTGCCCTCCAGATTCTGGATGTTGGCCATGACCTCTGGAATATGAGTGAAAGCCCCTAGGCCCTGGAGTTCAGCACCACCTTCCAGGCCCACTGAGATAGCAACTCTGCCTCTTTGGCTTCAGGCTACCTCATTCTCCTAGTCCATCTAAGTGGCAACCCCACCCTCTTTGCTCCAATAGGCCCCGTTCTGCCCCTTAGTTATGACAGCTCTGCTCTCTCAGCTTTGGGAGGTAGCCCCATCCCCCTGGCACATCTTAATAGCAGCCCCACACTCCAGAACTGAGTTGGCAAAGATGCAACTCTTTGAAACCTAGGACATTGTGGCTCCACCCTTTCTGATTCATGCCCCCACCCTATGAAACTGAGGTCTGGTTTCCCATGCTCCTTCCAAGAGTTCTGCTAATCTCCAAGCTGCTCCAAGAATGGTCATTTTCTTGGAGGACAATAGATGTAGCTCCTTTGATCTGTTTCCTGCCTGTAGAATTCAGAGAGGCAGACAATAGTTCTTTCTTTTTGTTTGATCTCTGTCCCTTTCAGTCTAAGGTGATGGATTTTCTATTGTGGTAGTCTTTTAGGTTTAATTTAATTAACAACAGATTGTATAGTCATGTTCTTGGTGAACATTCTATGACATGTGTCCTTAGATTGAACAACAGAATTTTCCAAATCTTTACATTCCAATTTCATTTTGCAATTTTAAAGTCCAACTCTTTCCTCTTTCATTTTCTATAAGCTGCAAGTAGAAACCACATGACTCTTTTAAGATTTTGCCTACAATTCTCTTAAGCTAAATATCCAAATTCATTACTTACAGGTTTTACCTTCCAACAAACATTGAAGACAGTTCAAATAAATTCTTTGCCACTGCATAAAAAGCATCACCTTTCCTCCATTTTCCAATCACATGTTCATAATTTCCTTTTAAAGTCTCACCAAAAGCACATTTAACACCCACATATCTATCAAGTTTCTTTGTTGGCACCATATGTTTTCTCTAAGATTATAGAGACTTTCTCTGTGGCACTCACTTTCTTTTGAGCCTTCACCAGAATTGCCTTTGATGTTCATAATTCTGCCAACCATTTCTTTAAGGCAATCTAGGCTTTTACTATTACAACAACAAACAACTCACCGCCATCCAGAGGATTTGATTTGACTCATAGTGACCCCTCCTTGGGTTTCTGAGATGGTATCTCTACAGAAGTAGATTGCCCAATCTTCTTTCCAAGGAGTGGCTGGTGGATTTGAACCACCAGCACTCTGTTAGCAGTCAAATGCCTTAAGCACCATGCCACCAGAGTTCCCAGGCTTATACTGTTAGGCACTTTAAAGCTCTGCCAGCCTCCACCAATTACCAAATTCAAAAACCCTTCCACATTATGGGTATTTAGAGCAGCACCCCTACTTCTTGGTATCAAATTCTGTTATCTAGTACTGCTATGACAGAAGAACCACAAATAGATGGCTTTGACAAACAGAAATTTACTTTCTCATAGTTCAAGAGGTTTGAAGTCCAAATTCGGGGTGCCAGCTCTAAGACTTTTGGTGTTTGTCAACTCTGGAGGAAGGTCCTTGTCTCTTTGAGCTTCTGCTCCTGGACAATCTTCTTGTGGCTTGACATTTCTCTTCCCCGACACATGCTTCTTTTGTTTGCTTGTTTAATCTCTTTTATATTGCAAAGATATTGACTCAAGACACACCCTCCACTAGTCCTGTCTTGATAACACAACAAAGACAACCAATTCCTAAATGGAATTATAATGACAGGCATAAAGGTTAGGATTTACAACAAAGATTTTTGGAGGACACAATTCAATCCATAACAATTATAGTCATCATAAAAGAAAGAACAACAACACACACAATAAATGGGCTGAATATTTTATTCAAAGGACCAGTAGAGTAAACTCAAGAAAATAAGAAGGAAGGAAATAATAAAATTAGTTGTAAAAATCAATGAGACAGAGACCAGCAACAACTAAAAATAGAGATAGCCAAAACTAACAATTTATACTTTTTTCAACATGCATAATGTCCCTTGGAGCATGGTTTTAAGTTATAGATCAGAACCTGGATTTAACTAAAACAGCCAAGTTTTGTTGTTGTTGTTGTTCTTGTTGTAAGAAAACAAGATCCTTACCCCCTGTTGTGAAAAGCCAATGATCACAATACATTGAAGCGGGAAAGCAAAGGGTTTATTGAGTATTGATACCCAAGGAGACAGAGAGAATCATTTCTCTAAAATATCTGCCTCCTTAAGCAAAGGGGTAAACCTGATTACATAGGGAAATGGGAAGGGGGTTGGAGATCCCTGAGACTGCCAGGAATGTCTCTATTCTCTTCCCTGGGTACTCCAGACTCAGCATCTCTCTTCCC
>NW_006921797.1:2360621-2363677 GCF_000298275.1 Orycteropus afer afer | reverse complement strand
TTTTTTTTTTTCCATCCCTTGATTTTTAATTTGTTTTTTATCTTTGTGCATAAGACAATACACATTATATTATAGACAGCATTTATAGACAGCATTTGATACATCTTTTTTTCTTATCCAGTCTGCCACTCTCTTTCTCTTGACTAGTGCATTGAATCCATTCACATTCAGTGTAATTAATGATAGGTATGGATTTACTGATGTCATTGTTTTGTGTTTTTTGTTGTGGTATTGATGATTTCTTTGTTCTGAATATATTTTTGTGCTGATTTCATTTTGTTACTGGGTTTTCTTTCCCTCTTCTTTATTGTTGTTGATTTTTTGTTTACCAAGGCCTTATGAGTTTCTTCTTTCTTATTTTGATTTGAAGGTTTACTAATTTTCTTTGTGGTTACTCTGTAGCAGATTCTTATCACCTTACAATTGGAACAGTCTGTTTTATATTGATATTGTCTGACTTCCTGTCCATTTGGAAGTTTTGTAATTATACTATTTATTCCCTCTATTTGCTTTGTAGGAGCTCTGGTAGCATAGTGCCTAAGGCACTTGACTACTAAGCAGAAGGAAGGCAGTTCAAACCCACCAGCCACTCCTTGGAAGGAAGGTTGGGCAATCTACTTCCTTAGTGATATCGCCTCGGAAACCCAAGGAGGGGTCGCCATGAGTCGGGTCTGACTCAATGGCAAATAACAACAGCAACGTTTGCTTTGTAGTTGATGTTATTTACAGATAGACTACTCTAGTTTCTGTTTTCCATTTGTAAACTTATTTTAGCTTTAAGAAATCTTTTCCTGGGTTGGTTGTTTTCTGGATGGTGTTTCTTAAGTTGTTGTCTTCTATTATTGGCTTTCTGTTGGAAGGATTCCCTTTATCATTTCTTGTAGTGTTTGAATAGTTTTTAGAAATTATCTTAATTTTTGTTTATCTGGGAATGTCCAAATTTCACTATCATATTTGAAGGAAAGTTTTGTTGGATATATAATACTTGGTTGACAATTCTTTAACTTCAAGGTTTTGTATATGTTATCCAATTGCCTTCTTGTCTGCATGATTTCTGCTGAGAAATCAGAGCTTAGTCTTCTTAGTTGCTGTCTTGGTTTTTTTTTTTTTTTTTTATTAGGCTTTCTCTTTTTATATCCTAGGAATCTGGCTGAGGGAAAATTTAGGCATAAAATGAATGAGAAAAAGAGTATAGCTGCTTTTTATCAGGATCTGGCAAATGTCGTTAAAAGACCCCTGGAATCAAAAGAACCCAGATTACAATCCAGTTCTAGCATTTATAAATGTTCTGAGGATTAAATGAGAACATACATTATCCACCTGCAACATATTAAGTGTTTAAAATGGATGAGTACTTTCGCTTCATGTTCTTTTGGATCACCAAGGCAGTTTTATTAGTTTATTTAATAAAATTTGATTGAGCACCTCGAAGGGTCCAGCCATATGTTTGAGGTACTGGAGATTTAGAAATGAACAAGTTGGACAAAGTCCTGTCTGTCTGACACTACAATAGAGAAGATAGTTACTGAATGGGAGCTCTGGTGGCATAGTGCCTAAGGCATTTGACTGCTAACCAGAAGGCTGGTGGTTGTAGTAATACTGCCTCGGAAACCCAAGAGGGGTCGCTATGAGTGGGATCCGAATCCACGGCAGTGAGTTTGTTTTTTAGTTATTGAACAAGTTTTTACTAACAACACATGAAGAAGGACCTTGCTTTTTATCAAATGATTAAGGACGTCGTCATTTTTTTTTTTAATATTTCAAAACATAAGAGGGAGTATCAGTACTGCTCCAATATAATAATATGTAAAAATAAATTTCACTTATATGGTACAATTTATCATTTTTTTCTTTTATTGTCCTTTCTTTTTTTTCTTATTTTTGATTTCAGGTGCACAAAATTGAATGAATCATATTTCTCAACTCATGACACATTCTCATCATAAGACCATTCAAGGCCCCACTTCTTTCTTTGTCTTCTGTTAATAGTTCTGTTTCCTGCTTCACCAAAGACACAGTTAGGATCAAATCCTACCTCTGACACCAAACTGGAATGATCAATTTAATTCAGTTCTACTCCCAACTCTACAAACAATACTCCTTTCTCTCACCCTACCACCTAGAGCAAGGTCAGACCCCAAAAGTTAAAGACCATAGTCCTCCAGACTGCCAAGTCTGCCCAAGACCTCAGACACCAGCCACCAGCTTGGAAGTGAGTCCCCATGACACCCTAACTTTTGACCTATGGGTGACGCATTTGGGGTTTTCCCTCACCCATAGTAGTATGCCAACTGTAAGCTCCAGGGTCCCCAGGGTCCCCTTCCCTTCTGACCTTCAAACTCCCTAGGGTTTGATAATTCACTGAACAACTCACAGAATTCATGGGAAGTGCTATATGTATGATTACAGCTTTACTGTAGCAAAAAAAAAAAAAAAAAGATACAAACGAAAAGATACAAAAGGGAGAGGTCTCAGAGGGTTCACAACATGGAGCTTTTATTTTAAAAATGATCAAGTTACTGTATCATGTGCATTAATGTCTTTTGTCAACCAGGAAGCCCGTGGTGCTTCCATGTCCAGAGCCTTTATTGTGGCCTCATTATGTAGGCATGATTGATTAAACCAGCACCCCTCCTCTGAGGTTAGCTGATATCACTCCATAAGTCTTTCTAGCTCGGTCAGCCCCTACCTGACTCACTCAGCTATCCTAAGCCATAAAAGAGGCATGATATAGAGCCCTTATAGGTAACAAAGACACTAGTTCAGTCACTCGGGAAATTTTGAGGTTTTGTGGTTATCTCTCAGGAACCAAAGATAGAAACCAAATTCTTTGGGTAAAACTAACCTCACACACACTCATTCAAAAGTGATTATGTGTGTGTGTGTATATCCCATTCATTGAGAAAGATATGTATTCCTGAAATATGTCTAACATTGTTCATTTGTGATTTTCATAAAAAGTATTGTTACATAATAAAAGGCATTTATGCAAAACCAACAGCCAATATTACCCTCAATGGAGAGAGACTGAAACCATTCCTCTTGAGAACAGGAAC
>NW_006921797.1:2354300-2360521 GCF_000298275.1 Orycteropus afer afer | reverse complement strand
TAAAATATCTGCCTCCTTAAGCAAAGGGGTAAACCTGATTACATAGGGAAATGGGAAGGGGGTTGGAGATCCCTGAGACTGCCAGGAATGTCTCTGTTCTCTTCCCTGGGTACTCCAGACTCAGCATCTCTCTTCCCAGGGTCATCTACATTTTGTAGCCCAGACCAGTGGTGGGAGAGAGTTATGCTAAGAAGTATACATAATTGAAAATAACAAATCTAAAGAACTCAGCATCTGTAAAGAGTTTGGCTATTCTATTTCCTTAAAAGAAAGCAAAAGGGAGGGGAAAATAGCAAGTTAGGTACTATGATTAATGTCTATTTTAATCATGCTTGCTAGTTTGTTAAAGTTCTGCAATTTTCAGTGAGGGACACCTTTGGCCTTCCACTTTAGTCTTCCACATTGCTTTTTTATTTTTATTTTTTTTTTAAATTAGTAAATTTGTTGAGGAAGACCATAGAGGTAGATATTTCAATTAATGAAAGGTAAAGCATAGTTTTATTACTGTTCTTATTGAAAGATGGTGGGTTTGAACCTCCAGCCTTCTGGTTAGCAGTCAGATGCCTTAGGCCCTACACCACCAGAGCTCCCTGAAAGATGGTATGTTGTTATTGTTATGTGCCATCGAGTCAGACCCGACTCATAGCCACCCCTCCTTGGGTTTCCAAGGCAGTATCACTACAGAAGTAGATTGCCCCATCTTCCTTCCGAGGAGTGGCTGGTGGGTTTGAACAGCCAGCCTTCTTATTAGCAGTCAAGTGCCTTAGGCACTACACTTGATGGTATTTTAAAAAAGGTAAGCCTGAATAGGTGCAATTTTTGGAGCTGCCCTTCTTTGCCATGTAACCTCAAGTTCTTGTAAGCCTCAATTTCTTCATTTGTGACATTGGGCCCACAATGGTTCTACCTCAGAGAACAATTGTTAGAATTAGATGAGAAAAGGATATAATGTGTTTAATGAAATACTCGGTAAATGTTAGCTCTGTCTCTCTCTATGGGTCTAAGTAAAATGTATCATGTTTAAATACCCCCTTCCATGGAAAAGAAAATCTTAGGCAAACTAAGAATGTATGCTTCTGTATTAATTTTAATTCTCACATAGGTGTGATATGCAAGCTAGCCAACCACTGTGCAAATAAGAACATACCCAAATCCAGAGCAAGGAAGTTAAAGTGGTGTAAGACAGCTCCAAACCACAGGTGAGAAATTCAAAGACAAATAGCTGGTAGAGAATGATCCCTGGGCTTCATCCACAAGAAGCAGAAAGAGGAATTGAAAATAATACATCACAGCTGTAGTCCAGATCAAGTGCTGAGAAACTTAAAGAGAAAGCTTTTTAGATAACTAGGGAAAAACTAAACACCTACAAGGACAGCAAAGACCTCTCTTGGTTGATTCTCCCTTGAGCTCTTTCAGACAATCTTTTCTAAAGAGTATTTTCAGGAAAAAGACAAAAACAAGCTGGAGAGAAAATGTGAGGAGCGAGATAGCCCTGAAGAGGCGGTAGTGTTGTGTGTTGTTTATTGGGTTGAAGAGTGGAGTTTCCAGCAGAGGAAGCAAAGGGCCAGGCAGTGCCACTAACAGTGCCTCATCATGCCCTTCCGTCCCTGGAAACCCAACTTCCTAAGTAGATGTGCTAGATTCTCTGGGGCTTTTCCCAGAGTCTAATGCTGGAAAATTATTTTAGTAAAGAACAGGAGTTTCCCAGACTTCCTGAACTTAAAAATCTACCATCAGAATTTATTTTCCTCATAGGGAAAATGGGAGGTATTGAATCGCAGCAGTTGTCAGCCCCCTTTTAACTGGTCGTGGGACCAGAATGAAACCAGGAGAGCCTGGCATATTCTCAGTAAAGGAAGTCCACAAAGACATATTGTTACCTTCTTGCAATTGGCAACAATGGTCTCATCTCTGCATGTATACATGTCATAAAACAGGCTTATATGTAGACACATAAACATGGCATAAAGAATTCATACTAGGACCTCAATATTATCTTCATGTAAAAGGAAATCTATTTAATTTCTGAGATATATTCACAGTCTACTAAAATCCAAATAGAGCTATACTTCTGACAACTGGACTCCAGCAGGATAAAAGCTAAGAGTTTCCAAAAATTATTCTTTTCTTTAGTAGATTAATAAACATTAATGCTAATGAATGCCGAATTGAAAAGATATCCCTATAAAGTGGAAATTATCACCTGAGACTTCATCGTGAATAATATTATTGCATATGTCAGGAATGTGTTAATCAGTCCAATAGAAAAGATGACAGGGTGTTCTCATAACTGTCTAAAGGAATGCTGTACTCATCGCAGCCTACATTCTATCTAAGCCTCGTGTGAAGTTTAAATAGCATGTATCAAAATGATTAAAGTGCAATCTTCCTTGGAGTAAAGGAGACAAGAAGCAGTCACAGTTGAAGAGAAAAATAGGCACTGGATCAAACTTAAATGCAGGCTGTGCTCTTCAGAGTTTTTACTGGTTGAGCACCTACTGTGTGGTGGCTCCCTGCTGCTTGCCTGCAAACTGCTTTCACTATGACACTGCAAGATGCAGAAAACAATCTCACAGGGTAGAAACCACTTGCCCAATGGCATGTAGGATACAGCTGAGGTAATAACTAAACTTAACTCTGATTATAAGGAGCTCAGATGGCACAATACCTGAGGCATTTGATGCTAACCAGAAGGTTGGTGGTTCAAACCCACCAGCCACTCTGTGGAAGGAAGAAGGGACAATATTTTCAATTGCCTCATATGCACGGGAAAGCTGGACAATGAACAAGGAAGACCAAAGAAGAGTTGATGCATTTGAGCTCTGGTGTTGGAGAAGAATACTGAAAATATCATGGATTGCCAGAAGAAGGAACAAATCTGTCCTGGAAGAAGTGTAGCTGGGATGCTCTTTGGAAACATGAATAACCAGACTTCATCTCACCCACTTTGACTATGTTGTCAGAAGGGACCATTCCTTGGAGAAGGATATCATGCTTGGTAAAGTGGAGGGTCAGTGAAAAGGAGAAAGAACTTCAACTAGGTGGATTGACACAGTGGCTGCCATGATGACCTAAAGTATAGCAAGGATTGTGAGGATGACCTGTAATTTGAAATTGATTCTATGGCACCAAACAACAAAAACAACTTCTGTAAAGATTTACCACCCAATGGGAGTCGCTATGATTTGGAATTGACTCTATGGCAGTGGGTTCAGTGGGGTATTTTTTTTTTTTTTTTCTGATTTTAGGGCCCACAGAATTTCTCTTCTGCTATGCTGCCCCAAAAATGACTCCAAGTTTCTCTGGGTTCATTTTCCCAGTGTTCTCTCCCTAATTGCCCTTCACCTTTGAAAGATGTGTCTTGGTTTGTCTGTAGTTGCTGGTTCTCAGTCTCTCCAATTTGGATCCAAGGTCTTTTGCTCTCTGCTTCTCTCAGCCTAGTGCCTTGCTTTTGGAAGTGGACTGAACAAATCCTGCCTCAGCCTTGGTCAAGATATATTTTTCATCTGTAAAGTGGGGATAATCACACTTATCTCACAGGGGTCAATTTTAAAATGAGACAATCTAGCATAGTGCGTGCCCACAGAAAACTTTCCTCAGTGGAGGGAAGCTACTGTTACAGCTCTGGCCTGCTCTCACTTATGCTTTGGCTCCATAATTAATGTTTCATTCTACTCCCCCAATTTCTGACCTTGGCCTGGCCCCATTTTGTCATTACTTTCCATCTTGGAATGGGCACAGTAGAAAGCCATGCTGCTTAAATGCATGGAAAAAGTACAGAAAAAATAAAGAAGGAAAGGAAAAGAAGAAGAAAGAGAAAATAGGAGGGATAACACTTTTACTGCCTCTAAAACTTAAGATCATATTAAAAGATGCCATTTCTTAGTCCAATTTTCAAACTTCCAAAGTGTGCATTTTAAGAAACAGATTTTCTTTGTTATAACAAATAGTTGGTCCAATAAGTCTTTTCATTCCTGAATAGTTTAAGTCAAAGCTATGTGTTCCTGAAAGATAAATGGACATTCATTATAAATGGACATATTTAATTAGGGTAAAATTGCCCTTCCTTATTAGGTCATCATCCCTTTTACACACTAATGTTATACCCTCTGGAAATCCACTGTCTTAGTTTCTTAGCACTACTTCAGCAGGAATATCACAAGTGGGTAGCTTTAAAGAAGAACATTTTATTTTCTCACATTCTAGGAGGCTAGAAGTTCAAATTCAGGACACAGGCTCCAGGGGAAGGCACTCTATCTGTCCATTTTGGGGGAAGGTCCTTGCAACTTTCCTTGGTTAATGGACAATATTCATGTGACATCTCTCTTCCCCCATTTGTGCTTGCTTGTTTCTGTGTCTCTCTGTTCTTTTTATAACACAGAAGTGATTACATTTATGGCACACCCTACTCTTGTTTGACCTCACTAAAATAACATTGATTGCATAATGGAAAGTGGTCCTATTATATCCATAGATATAAAACCCAAAAAAGAAAACCCACTGCCATAACTCAATTCTGACTCATCACACCCCCTATTGGGTTTCCAAGGCTATAAATCTTTATGGAAGAATCTATTTCCTGCAGCTACTACCATACTATGTAGATAGTATATTACTCAGTAAATGAATCTCAAAATAATAAAGCCAAAGGACTGCCCAGATAACTGCTCCCAAGGCTTGCAGTATGCACAGAATGTTATCTTTCCAAACTAGAATGCACTCACTAGGTCTGGCATGCACAGTGCTGAGTGAACATGAATGGCAAACAACTCCCTCTCCATCTGATATTAAGAGCATTAGTATTACTTGCTCAGGTAGATGCTTGAGCTTGGGCCTCAATGCAAATCCAATAGTGAAGTGAGGACATGCTCAAAAGATATGCTTTTGCTTCTGGTCCTTCTTCCTGCTAATGGAGCTTTCCCAAAAGGTCAAGAATGTTTTTAACATTTCAAATAGCAAATTCAGCTCATCCATGAAGCAGTCACTCTGGAATTCTATGCATGTCTCCAGGATGGAGGCTAGATCTGATGTGACAACTGCCAGGTGAAAAAATCACAGAAGCATGACATTATGCAATTTGATTTCAAGACAGAATCCTCAGGTTGCCAGCCAGTTAAAACATCTGTGAAGAACAAACCCACATTTAGACATGGAGGTCCTTGTTTTTAAATGTTTGGATGAATGTTATCAACTTTGAAAATAAAAGCCATAAACATGTTCTTAGAAACTACACTTAAAAAAAAAAAAAAAAGTTGAGTTTTTCCAAATAGAAATATTAGTCAACTTTGATGTCAATTCATAAAATCTTACAATGTTAGAGCTAGAAAATCCCTAAGATATTATCTGGTGCAACTCTCTCTGTTTATAGCTAAAGAAACTGGAACTTAGAGGATAACATGATTTGTCCAAGCTCCCCCAATAAACTAGTATCAGAGCTCAAATGTGGTCCCAGCAACAGGGCAGAGGAACGGGAAAAGGGGGATAGAACAACCAGGAACCCAGACAGAGGAGGAGTCAGTCACAGGGTTCCAGGTGAGGAGAGGGCACTCAGGCATGCCCAAAGCAGCAGGAAGGGAGAGTGGGAGAAAGGGGATAAAAAGCCAGGAACCCGGACAGAGGAGTAGTCAGCCGCAGGGAACCAGGTGAGTAGAGGGAACTCAGGCACACTCAAAGCAATAGGGCGGGAGAGCAGGAAAAAGGGGATAAAAAGGAAGGGAGGGGGGAGAAAGGGGATAAAAAGCCAGGAACCCAGAGAGAAGAAAAGTCAGCCACATGGATCCAGGTGAGGAGAGGGAACTCAGGCACTCCTAAAGCAGCAGGGTGGGAGAGTAGGAGAAAGGGGATTTAAACACCCAAAATCCAGGCAGAGGAGGAGTCAGCTGCAGGGACCCAGGTAAGGGTGATACGAGAGGTTTCCAACAGAGAGACAAACTTGTCTGTGGGTTTGTCCTACCATGGTGACGTGTTGATGTGAGTTTTGAGGCTGAGCCACTGGTGTTTCAACTTGTTCATTGCAAACACCTTTTTTCAACAACACAAATGGTGGCTCTACACGTGGATTTCATCAGATGGAACGCATAGGAATCAGATTGAGTACATCTATAGCAAGAGGCAGTGAAAAAGCTCAATATCTTCACCCAAAACCAGGCCAGGAGCTGATTGTGGAACAGACCATCAACTGCTCATATGCAAATTCAACTTGAAGTTAAAGACAATTAAAA
>NW_006921797.1:2348767-2353115 GCF_000298275.1 Orycteropus afer afer | reverse complement strand
GGAAGGGAGTGCATCAGGGTTGTATCCTTTCCCCATACTTATTCAATCTATATGCTGAGCAAATAATCCAAGAAGCTGGACTATATGAAGAAAAATGTGGCATCAGGATTGGAGGAAGAATGATTAACAACCTGAGATATGTAGATGATACAACTTTGCGTGCTGAAAGTGAGGATGACTTGCACTTACTGATGAAGGTTGAAGAATATAGTATGCAGTATGGATTATGTCTCAATATAAAGAAAACAAAAATCTTCACAACTGGACCAATGAGCAGCATCACAATAAATGGAGAGAAGATTGAGATTGTCAAAGAATTCATGTTGCTTGGTTCTACAATCGATGCCAATGGAATGAACAGTCAGGACATTAGTCAAAGTGCAGCATTGGGAAAGTCAACCATGAAGGAACTGTTTCAAGTGCTGAGGAGCAAGGATATCTCATTGAGGACTAAGGTGCGCCTGACACAAGCCATGATATTGCCAATTGTCTCGTATGCATGTAAGAGCTGGACAATGAATAAGGAAGACCAAAGAAGAGGTGGTGCTTTTGAGTTGTGGTGCTGGCGAAGAATGCTGAAAGTACCATGGACTGCTAAAAGAACTAACAGATCTGTCCTGGAGGAAGTGCTCCCGAAATGCTCCTTGGAAGCGAGAATGGCCAGACTTCGTCTCACCTATTTTGGTCCTGTTGTCAGAAGGGACCATTCCCTGGAGAAGGATATCATGCTTGGTAAGGTGGAGGGTCAATGAAAGAGGGGGAGGCCTTTAATGAGATGGATTGACACGGTGGCTGCGATGATGGGCTCAAGCAGCAGGGATCATGGAGCTGGCGCATGATCGAG
Organism: Orycteropus afer afer; assembly: GCF_000298275.1. Taxonomy (NCBI): domain Eukaryota; kingdom Metazoa; phylum Chordata; class Mammalia; order Tubulidentata; family Orycteropodidae; genus Orycteropus; species Orycteropus afer. The sequence continues at coordinate 2,352,271 of NW_006921797.1, read as the reverse complement.
CAGTGTTTCATTTTGCTTTGCATGGGTTCACTATGAGTCAGAGACAACTCCATGGCACCTAACAACAACAACAACTCTAGGGAGATGCACCCCTTTGAGCAATCAGCCATGAAACACCAGAGGGGCAGCATTCACACAGAGGGAAAGCTGGATATAGGAATGCACAGATAAGAAAGGCACAGGGATGGATAGTCACTGGGAGGAACAGGAGAAGAGCTTTTCATGGTTGGGGATGGTAAATGGGGTGTGAAATCAAATGTGCATGAACTGTTGAATGTAAAACAAATTTGTAAATTTGCACAGTTAAAAAAAATACATAAACTAAAACCTAACTCACTGCCATTGAGTCAATTCTGATTCATCATGACCCCATTGGATATCTTACAGAAGTAGATTGCCCAGTCTTTCTTCTGAGGAGTGCCTGGTGAGTTTGAAACACCAGCCTTTTGGTTAGCAGTCAAAGGCACTATGCCACCAGAGCTCATCCCAAAAGTATATATACCATAATCAAAAAAACCAAACTCACTGCCATGGAGTCAAATCCGGCTCATGGCAACCCCTCCTTGGGTTTCTGAGGCAGTAGCACTATGAAAGTAGATTGCCCAATCTTCCTTCTAAGGAGTTGCTTGTGGGTTTGAACCACCAGCCTTCTGGTTAGCAGTCAAATGCCTTAGGCACTATGCCATTACCAAAAGGTCTTTTTCTCTTATGTACATTTTAGTGACATCATTTATCTTTGTGAAGCTGTGCACATTTTACCTTCTTTTACTGTTATCAGCCATTACGTTTATTATTATGAATATCCTTATCTGTATGATAAGGCTTTATCTCAGGTTCTGATATATTACCATCAGCACAGGAGGTCTCCCATGAAACCCAGCCCACTTTGATGGGACCTAGTTCTCACCAGGGCCCTTTCTCAAGAAGAACCACCTAGAATGTGGAAACAGCTACCCACTTGACTGAGCATCACAATACCTTGGAAATCCCAGCAGCCATGTCTCTCACAGGTGATGAGACCACCACCTCCTCTTGACCTACACACTGGTAACCAGTTATTTTACCATCTACTTTGTGGCAGGTTCTATGTTAAACATGTTGTATACATAATCAGAGAACTCATGAGTTGATTCAATTATGATTCCCATTTTATAGATTAGGAAATTGAACTTCAGAGAAGTTAAAATGGCTCACTGAGGATCAGAGACCAAGTAAATGGCAGACTCAAAAGCCTGCTTAATTGCCACCAATCCCTGTTGCTTCTCACATTTACTACCTGACACTCACAGATCAAGTCCCAACTTTTCTCAGCTCTTCTTCCCTATATTGCAGTACTCAGGGGATCCATTACAATAAGCAGATTCCTCTGACAGATTCTTCTATCTCCCTCTAGCACATTAATTTTCCCCTCAAGCTATTGAACCTACGGTGCTCTTTATCAGGGATTGACAATCTTGTTCTGTAATGAGCCAGATACTAAATATTTTAGGCTTGTAAGTCATATAGGCTCCATCACAATCACCCAACTCTGTCATTGTAGCACAGGAGAAGATGAAGACAATATAAAAACCAGAGCTTTGAATCATTCTGGTTCTGCCCTCTGCTGAGAATATGCATTTCCACCCCAGATACACTGAATTCTTATGTATACATAAGAATCACCTGGAGATCTGGGGGGGCCTGGTGATCTACTTTTGAGAAATAGCCATTGAAAATCTTATGGATTACAACAGAGTATTATCTGATAGAGTATTGGAAGATGAGTCCCTTAGGTTGGAAGGCATTGCATAATACCCAAAGCAACGGACTCAAACATACCAATGATTGTGAGATGGCTCAGGCCAAGGCAATATTTCATTTTTATATACATAAGGTTCCCATGACTTGCAGCTAACTCAGTGGCAATAAGAACAAGAAGCTGGAGAATTTTAATGAGAGTAGAAAAAAGATGACATGATCAGATTTGTGCTTTAGGAAGCTCTTTCAGGCAATAGAGGGGAATATCAGTTAGAGTAAACAAGATAAGCCAGGAGATCAATTGAACAGCTTTTATAGTAGTCTGGGTGAAAAACTGATTGTTGTTGAGTCAATTTCTACTTGTAGTGACCCTAGAAGACAAAGTAGAGCTGCCCTGCATGGTTTGCAAGGCTGTAGTCTTTACGGAAGCAACTGCCAAATCTTTTTCCCACTGAGCAGATGATGGAGTCACACTATTGACCTTTTGGTTAACAGCTGAGTGCTTTGATCACTGTGCCACCAGGGCTGCTTAGTCTGGGTGAAAGGTTGTAAAAATCCACATAAGAGCAGCAGAGAGGATGGTTCTGAAGTCAGATAGCCTGGTTACACATTCTTGTTTACTACAAAATGTATTTTTCTCTTTTATCAAGAGTGGCTGAATAATGAATCATGGCAGTGGAGGTGTGGGAGGGAAGATATGAAGACTGGTCTGTTTGTTCTGTAACTGTTAGGGATCTCTTGTAACTAGAGGATTGAGAAAAGCCTCCTTGTACCTTGAGATTTATTTCCTCTACTGTCCTTTCTATAAATCTCCCACAGTTAAAAAAAGAGAAAGAGAGATTGTAATTGCCATATAAACAATAGTGGCAACGTTTATAGAGAAAATAATAGAAGAAAATTAATGTAGCATTAGATGAAGCTCCATTAGTATAATTATAAAATGGATGTCCTAAAAAGATACGTCATGCAGACAATCTTTATTGTCACAAAGGACAACCTATACAAAAGAACAAAGGAAATAATGTTAATAAAACATTTTTCCCTGAGCCAGAAATGTGCTTCATGTATCATACATGAGAAAGGATAGTTGTTTGATATAAAATGGAACCGTGACCTTGCTGTAAGAGTGTTCATTACTTAATGCCACAGAAAGTAAATTAATGGACTCCCAAAAGGTGTAAAATTCATTCTGCTTTGTGGCATTTGTTTGCTGACAGATGAGTTTAAGAGGAATCTTTTTATGAAATTATTTAAACAAGGAGCTTCAAGGAATTCTCAATGACCTTTAAGGTTTCACCAAAGGGCATTTCTCATAGAAAGGATTCATTTGAAGGGGAAGTCATATCTTTGAAAGAGTTTATTAACAGAGGAAGAGGGGTTCATGGACCAATGTTCTACCCACAAATTGAGCAATTTTTGCTTCAAATATAGGTAAAAATTGCTTGGTTAACAACTGCAAATGAACTAATTCATTTAAAGTTTTGATTTGTTCTCTATCAAGTGTGAATTCCTTATGTGACATTAATGTTATTATACAATGTCTTCTTATCTTGTTTTTAGTCATTTAAAACTACATATGTTTAATTTATTTTACAAGCCACTTTACAGTTTACAAATTGCCTTTCAGCCTCATTAAGTATTCTCAGTGACCTTGACATATGAGCAATTTTCACCCCTGGGAATCTGCATGGCTTACTTGGCTTTTCAGGTACTGTTCTGATTGCTAAAAATAGAGCAACGAAAAAGACCAGCAAAGTTCTTGCCCTC